>NC_060268.1:155920010-156070010 GCF_021613505.1 Equus quagga | reverse complement strand
TCCACTCTTGTGAAACTTTGGTGGAAAGACAGACAATGCACAAGTAGAGTTGATGTTGATGAATGGGGAAGTTTGAGGAGCTGTAAAAGCACATCAAGGGATCAGGGAAGACTTTCTGGAGAGATTGACATTTAATCTGAGATCTCAAAGATGAATAGGAGTTGGTCAAGTGAATGGTGGGGATCACAGGATAGAAAGAGTTTTTCAGGCTGAGAGAAGAACAGCATGTGCAAAGGCCGTAAGGGAAGGGCAGTGGGACTGGAGCAGAGAGAGCAAGGGAAGCATGCCAGAGGAGAGGCTAGGCTGGTGGCAGAGGCTGGGGCTTTGTGGCTTGTGAGTCAAGTTTTGGATTTGATCCCCTGCAGACCCATGGTGGTCCATCAAGTGTCAAAGTGGAATTAATATGTGTGGATGGAGGGGACACAACAAGATATTATTTGCATTTTAAAAGATAACATTAGCTACAAACAAGAGCCAGACTCAGGAGAGCAGGCAGAGCTGCTGATGGCTTAGCCTTAAGAGGTGGCAAGAAGCTAGAAGCAAGTGGCCCAGATTTGATATATTTTCAGGAGGTTGAACTGACTGGACTTGGATTCTGATTGAATGAGAGGGATGAGGGAGAGGAGGAGTCAAGGACAACTAGTAGGATTTGGCTCGAGAAGCTGAGTGGAAGATGGTACCATTCTCTCAGATTAGGATCAATGGACGGGACAATCATGCCTTTGGTTCTACACATAGAGTCACCCAAGACGTTGAGAGTCAAGATAAGGGAGTACAGGGAGTTATGGGGCCTGACCCAGTCAACGGGTCAAAGAAGGCTTCCTAGTTGGGCTAGCTGATGGCAAGGCCATGACTAAATGCGGCTGAGGGTCCAACATATGAGGTTAGACCTAGGATGGGGACCTTGGGGGATGTGGAAGCTGAGAGAGCAGGAGGCCTGGAGACTTAGAAGAGGACTCAGGGTGGCCAAGTCCTGGGTGACTCTAGCCTTGGTTGGTGACAGACGGCTGGGCTGGGCTAGGCTGGGCTGCCCTCTCCTCCTCCGATAATTAATCCCGCACGGGGGCCGCGGGCGATGACAGGGCTGTCTAGCGTGCACTTAAGCATTAAATGACCAATTTCTGTCAGACTAACTTCCCCAGCCTCCCCGTCCCCTCCTCTGCCGCCCACCTCCCGCCTGCACCCCCTCCCTCCGCTCCCTGCACTCTGAGTTTTTCAGCAACTGATGGCTCCTGGTTCATTTCTGTGGAATTAATTGGTCCCTGAATGAATTCTGTTGACAGGGCAATTTATCATGTGTTTGGGCTGACAGTGCGGGTGTCGGGGGGTAGGGGGGGTGGGGAGATGCATGTGGGGGCTGAGATGAAGGGGAGGAGGGGTTCTGGGTTGGGGTGAATATTGACCATGGATTGGAGTCTGAGAGGTGCCAGCCCAAGGGCTTGGGGTGCCACAGAGTACCCCCAATCATGGCTTCATCCTTTGCTACACATCCTCTATCCCACAAGTTTGAGAGAAAACCCTAAATTGGAGAAAACACTCCAAACTTTGTCTGGCGTCTCCCAACCATTCAATCATCTCCAATGGAGCTGCCTTCATTGGGGAAATTTAGCACCACCCTACATTAACCCTCTGAAGGCAGGAATGGGGCCTGGGGCTGTGGGAGAGAATAAGGGAGTGTGTGTGTGCATGCATGCACGCACACTGATGCACTCAAGGAGCCAAGGACTGATTAGTCTGGGGGAGTAAGGGGGCTGGTCCCCAGGGAGTTGGGCGCTCAGCCGGCCTGGCTAACAGGGGCCTAAGGGACTGGCTAATTAGGGTATTGGGATGGTTTGGGCAGGCAGGGTTGCAGGGGGAGGCAGGAAATGTTGTTGGCCCCAAATAGCTGCTTTCTTTGTTTCCCTCCCCTTGTACCCTATCCTGTGCCCTCAATGGTCCCCACCATTCTCCTGTCTCAGTGCTTGCAGCCCCTACTCCTAGAGACCTCTGGGCAGACACTGGGAAGAGAGATAGGAGAAGGCAGTCCTAACTCCCAGATGGGAGAGATGGCAACAAATAAATAAATCCATGACTCCTCCTTTTCCAGCTTGAAAAGCCCTCCATCCCCTTCCCCATCTGGATGTACCCACTCCACCTCCACAGAGCTTTCTTGCACTCCTCCTGCCACGGAGACTACCTGAGAACCTACAGTATACAACTACAGAAGCCTAGAAGGTCAAAGTAGAAAGGCATCTTAGAAGCCGTCTGGTTTTACACATGAGGAAAGTGAGCCACACAGAGAGAGGGGGGCTTGTTGAAGGTCATACAGTGACCTTGTGAGCCAATTTTTGGGTCCCTTCTGCTCTCTACTTGGGGATGCCTCCATACACATATGCTTTCTGTTCCGCCTCTAGGTTGCATATGAGGGCTGGGAATTCCTTGGGGAGTGACTCTTCCATAGGCCTCTTCCCATGGCAGTTGAGGCCATGCCTGGGCACTTGGGGATGCCCAGTCACAAAGAGCAGACCATGAGAATGGGCCTGAGGTGCTGCTGGGGGTTCCATCAAGTAGGAAGGCTACAAGGAGGAGGAGGATGTGGATCAAGTGGGGGAGGGGAAAGCAGTGTAATCTTGAGGGGCCTGGATGCTGTGTCCTGAGAGATGGTGCCAGCCAGGGCAAGGGGAGCCAAGGACCTTCCACCAGCTCTCCCTGCTGCTGGCTGGCAACATGCCCCTTCTGCTCTTGCAGACTCCCTTCTGAATTACCAAGGAAGATTCTTCCAAAATTCTTTACCCTCCTCCAGGCTGGCCCCAGTCCTGCCCCTGCCACTCTCAGCAGACAGCAATGGTGTCTCCTGCAAGCTCTCTGAGTGACCCCAGCAGCCCCCATCCCCTCGTGATCTTCCTCTCCCCAGCAGAATTCTCTGGTTCCTCCCCACTCCTCACCCCTATGCCTCCCCGCATTCTTTCAGGCCTCCTTCCGCAGCTCCTCATGGCCCTGTCTTAACAGCCTCCCCCCATCCTGCTGGCTCTCACCCTCTGCCTCAGCCAGCAGGCTCGTCCGCATAGCCCTTAGCCTGAAAGAACACTGCCTTGAGCTCACGGACATCATCTCCTGCCTCTCCCTTCCAAATCTTCCAAAAGAATTGTTCATACTCCGCCTCCTTCTACTTCCTCAGGTCTTAGCCACCCCTTTCCCCAGCAGCCCTCCGCCCACGTTCAGAAAGCACCAACTTTCTGATCACCACGTATCCCCTAGTCACCCAATCCAATGGCCTTTCCCTCAGTCATACAATCGAAAAAAGCAAAATTTGGTTTATTCATTAAAAATTATGCTTATATGTCAAAGGCCTGTTTGTCTCTTTACTTTTTTAAATTTAAACTTTATTTTTCAATAAACTCAAAATTACATTTAAAAAGCACACTCACAGAAATCTTACTCTTACCTGGTCCCCATCCACACAGCTCAAAGACAATCAGTTTTGTTAGACTGTTGTTTATCTTTCCAATGATTATGTATATATAAGGAAATGTGATAAAATTCTTATTTTCCCTCTTTCTTACACAAGAAAGTGTGTCCATTGTTCTGCACTTTGCCTTTTTCTTAAAAGTATAACCTTGTCATGTCTCCAAGTCAGTGTCCTTCCTGAGCTAATCCTTAGTGTGGACCCCGTCATCTCTTGCCTGGACATTGTAGTGGGCTCATACAGGTCTCCCTACATCCACTGTCTCCTCGGATCCCACTGCTCATGCAACAGACAGAGAGCGCCTCTGAAAACGCAGATCTTTTTCACCATTCTCTCTTGCTCAAAAACTTTCCAGGGCTCTCATTGCCTATAGAAAAAAATCCAAAGTTCATGTCCTCCAGAACTGTTAAGTCAGAAACTTTTTGGTTGCAATTGGCATTCAACACATTTGCTTAAGTGAAAAAAAAGGAGAATGTATTGGCTTATGACCCTGGAAGTTCAAAAGTGGTCTTGCTTTAGGTCTAGCTGGCTCCAGAGGGGCGAATGATACCAGCAGAGCTCTTTTTCTCTCTCCCTCTCAGCGCCGCGTGTCCCTGCCTGACTGTGAGGGTGACTGCATTCTCAGGCAGGCCCTTTCCACATGGTGGGGGGCCGTCCCAAGGGGTCCAAAGATCTCATCATTGCGGCTCACAGTCTTCAAAAGAAGAAGAGACCCTTTCTCTTCCAATCCCCAATAACAAGCCATCTGAGAGGACTCTGCACCCAACTTGAGGTCTATGTGCTTTGGACAGGGACATGGGGTCCCCACTGGCCACATGGGGGTCTCAAGCCCACATCTATGGTCAGGAGCTGATGGGGCTCTGTGATTGACAGTCCCACAAGAACTACACAGGATGGTGGAGGGGCAATTTCCCAAAGGAAGGAGGGGTGCACCCTTGATGCCCCATAGGGACAATGGTAAGTGCTTTGGGTTGTAAGGAGCAGAGAGTCACCTCAGGTTATGGTAGGAGTTATTCGAGGAGTTCTGTGCTCACGAATCTTACGCTGCACTGCAGGAGAAGTAGGAAGAGCATCTGCCCTCTCTCGCACCCCCCCGTGAGCCACTGAGCCATCTCTATGGGCCACCCTCCTCTGCCGAGTGTTTAAGGATTCCTACTGTCTCTCTCCCTCTGCTCTGGGCTTCTCTCCCTGCCTCAGCCTCCTGCTTAGTCATGACTTCTTCTTCGTCATCACTCCATTCGTTTCTTTATTATATATTTGTTGAACATCTCCCTTGGGCCAACCCCTGACCCAGGCATTAGGGATAATCTGCGAGCAAAACAGACAAAAACCTGTCCTCGTGGAGTGCACATTCTAATGGGGAGGATGGGATTTAAACCAATAAAATGTAATCTGTCAGGTGGTGGTGAAGAGGTTGGAGAGGCAGGGAAGGGAACAGAGAGTGATGGTGGGGTGTGTGCTATTTTAAGTTGATGAGGGAAGGCCTTGTTGATAAGGTAGCATTGGAGCAGAGACCTTAGGGACGTAGGGAGCCGGTCATAGTGCCGTCTAGGGGAAATGAGGTATCAAGTGCAAACGTCTTGAGAAGGCCCGTGCTTGGCGTAACTGAAGCGCTTGGGGTAACTGAAGCACACAGTACAGAGGCCAATGGGCTCAGAGCACAGTGAAGGGGGGAGATAACGGGAGGTGAGTTAGGAGTGGGGGGGGTGGGGGTGGGGGGGCGGACAATCAGAACATGTAGGGCCTTGAAGGTCAGGTTTAGGATTCTAACTTTGACTCTGAGGGAGAAGGGGAGCCACTGGAGGGCTCTGAGTGGAGGAGGGGCGTGATCTGCTTTACATTTTGGAGGATCACTCTGGCTGCTGGGAAGAGACTAGACTGGGGCAGGTGGGAGAAAAATGGAAACAGAAAGACCAATTAGAACTTTTTTTGCAAGTCCAGGTGAAGGATCATAGTGGCTTGGACTGGGATGGTAGAGTGCAGATCATGGAAAGTGGTCAAATTCAGGGTCTATTTTAAAGGTAGAGCTGTCTGGTTTGCTGGTGGATCAGATGTGGGATGGGAACAACAGGAGTCAGGGAAGATTTGGGGTTTTGGCTCAAGTGACTGGAAGAATGGAGCTGCTATCTTTTCTAAGATAGGAAGACTGGGCAATCCCCTCAGGGCCTCCACTGGGCTTTGCATCTCATGGTTAATGGCCTCATTCTCTTCATACTTCCCAATTCTGTGTCCTAAGAGAGCGGAACTGATGGGCTTGGCTTGGATTTGTGCATGAATCCAATTCTGTACTGGTAACAGTGTCATTGGTACAAATATGGTGTCCATATGGGGAGGAGGGGCTGTGAGAGGGGCAGCTTCCTTAAAGGAGCCATTGTGACAGATATCATCTTGACATTTCCAGCAGTGTGCTGGCTCTCAACTACTTTTAAGCTTCATCCCCTGCCACCTCCCCGACCCCCTCTGTCTCTCCCAGGCATCTGATACTCCAGCCGCATTTTGTCTGGTATATTTCCATATCTCCATGTCTTTGCTCCTGCTGTTCCCTCAACCCAGGACACCTTTCTTCATCCGTTTCTAGCTGTCATACTTGGTGCACCTCAGCTGGGTACTCTGTGGGGGTGGGGTGGGGACAGGACTAGCAGAGTCAGATTTAGGTGAGTTCTGGGGGAAAGTGAAGCTAGGAACGGGCCCTATTTGTGTTTGGGCTGGGTAAATGGGGCTGCCGTTAGAACAGGCAAGGTATGGGCAAGGACTATAGAACATGTTTTGGCGGCCCTCAGGCTGATTCCAAGGAGAAATCAGCTCTCCAGGAGGAATATAGCATCAAAGCTCCTGGGCAGAGGTGGTCACTGTAGACAGCGGACCCTTGCTGTCTAATTTGGTATGAAAAAGACCAGAAATAGAATAGAAGGTAAGAAGTTCTGGTGGGACCCAGGTAAGAGGCTCTGGCTCCCCTTTTGATGGATTGAGCAGGGCAGGGCTCCTAGTCTGGGGTACCTGGAGGCAAAGCCAGGCACTGGGGGCCAGGTAGCCTGCAAGATATAATGATGGCAGCATTGACTGGGCCAACCCATGGTCCAGACAACTTCCGGGAACTCACTTGTGGGGCATCAGCAATAGTAAGGAGTTCTGCCATGCTAGGTTTTGACAGGTTCTGAAAAGGATCTCTGAAGTGGGGTGCACATCTTCCAGGGGTGCAAGATAATTCATTTAGATGTGAGATGAGAACATTAGAACTTCTATTTCTATGTATTCCAGTCTCATCCTTTTCCTATTTTATATCTTATAAAATTCATGATATGTTAGTCCAGTAGTACATTTATGAAATTTGTAAATAAGTAAATATACTGGGAGTACATGTTCAGAATTCTTTTTACTGCCAGGGTGTATGATCAATGAAGTTTGAAGACCACTCTTCTAGGAGACTGGTGGTCAAGAGGGGCAGCACCGGGCAGGGTGGAAGGAGGGACTATCATTTGCTAAGATGGGAATAGGGAGGAGACACAGCTGGGGAGGGAGAAGGAAGAACATGGACTTGATGAGGGGCTTGCTGATTTGTTAGGGGGTCCTGCAGTGTCGTGATGGGGGTGAGGCTGGGCAAACAGGCTTGGGGAAAGATAGGCCTCTGGAATCCTGGTGCCAAGAAGGCAACTGGGAGACGCTGCCCCCAGCCAAGGGGAAGGTCACTCCTTAGTTTGCCTCCAGGCCCTGCTTGCAGGCCCCCAGCCATCCCTGGGAGCTCAGAGCTTCAAGAGCCTTTCAAGTGGGAGGAGGCAGAGAAGGAAGCTGAGCTGGGAAGGTTTCCCAGGGGCAGAGAAGGAAAGCATCCAAGGTCAGGGACCAGGTGGAGCTGTGGCCTTTGTGGGAGGGCTGGAGTTGGGAAGTTGCCGAAGGCATGGAGAGGGGATCCTTGTCAAGTATCTCAGGGGCAGCCTGTACAATTCTGACAATCGCTCCCTCCCTTCCCAAAACAAGAACAGAGACACACGGACAGATACACAGATCCTTCACTGCGGACCCAGGCAAAAGAACAATAAGGCACAAGAAGAAACAAACGGTTCTCCTACTTCCGCACCCCCAAACCCATCCAGAGACGTAAAGACCCACGCAAACGAGCAGAAATGGAAGCCACCGACCGACGGGGCGTAGGCGTCTGCGCGCCCTCTCCACCAGTCCTAGCTGCTGCCCGCCAGGGCCCCGGGACTCCGCAAGACACAGGGGGCGCGCAAGGTCCTTTGAGCAGGCAGGTTCTCTCCGAGTCACCGCGGAGCTAAGCACTGTCCGGGCCCAGAAGTAAATGCGCAGCGAGGAAACTTGTGGCACGGGTCTGCGGTCTCTGTGGTCTCTGCGCGGACTCGGGGGATAAAATTGCTGCAGCGCGGATAAGCGGAGGAAGGAGACAGGACAGTAGACAAATTCCCACCCATAGGGAGAAGGCCTCAGACTGAGAGCCTACACCCTACATCTGGGTGCGGGTGGAGAGGCAGGGCGACCGAATCAGGCTGGTATAGACGCGTAAGTCGAAGTTGTTTGCAAAGCGAAAGCTCCCTGCCCCAAGGGCGGGGGTGGGTGGGGATGGGTGGGGGACGGTGGCTACTGAAAGGTAGGCTCGTGTGGGCTTTTGCCTGCTTCTAGCTGCCGCCAAGAGGGCCTTGGCCAAGGGGTGGGAGGGGGGTCGCAGTGGGGGTATAGTTGGGAGGATCATTGAGGGGGTTCTTTAGGATCAACCAATATGAGGGGAGGCCTGTCCCAGAGACAGGGAGAGACAAACCTGGAGCCATGGGGAGTGACATACAAAATTTTATTATTATTTATTATTATTATTATTTATTATTATTTATTTCTCATGTGCACAAAAGAAAGAAAGAAAAAGAAAAAGAAAAGAATCAAAACGAACCGACGCGCTGAAAGTGGCTAAGGAGACCAGAGCTGTCGAGGGATCTTTCGAGGATTCGGCTGGGTGCCGGGTCTGGGGCCCCCGCCTGGCCAGCCCCACAAGGACTGGGATGGGCCGGGCCTCGGAGTTCGAACCTTGGCGCCCTCGCCGCCCCGCTCCGGCCACTGGAGCCCGGCTGGGCGCCGGCACTTTCCTTAAACTATTCTCTTTTCTCGTTTTCTTTTTCAAATAAAAAGGCTCGAAGGGGAGAGAGATCTGGGCGAGGACTCCAAGCCTTTTCGGATTTGTTCAAGGATTTTTATTTTTATTTATTTTCACTTTTATTGACTTTGTTTCTGTTATTTCGAGTCGTCACGATCCAGGGTTGAGGAGACATGCAGGGCGCATCGCCGCTACCGAGAGAGCAACTACGGGGCGGGGCGGCCCGGCCGCCGGTGGCCCAGGGCCCGTGGGGCACGGCCTCGAGGGGGCAAGCCCGGGGGTGGAGCTGCCACCTCTGATCTGGCCTGCGAGGGCGAGGCAGCCGGGGCAGGGCTGGGGGGAGAGGCCGAGGGAGGGACAGAGACAGAGAGACGAGGACGGAGACGGAGAAGGAGGGGGAGAGAAGCAGAGAAGAGGGAGAGCTGGAGAGAGGGGAGAGACGCGGAGGAGAGAGATGAGGAGGAGAGAGCGAAAACACGGAATTACAGAGAAACAGCCAACAAAACAGAGGCGAGAGGAGTCCACAGGACCATGTTCGTCATTTTGCATAGAGATTTCTTTCGTAATTTTTTTGTAACATAAAAAATGCCCCCCTCCCCCAGGACGTGCTGTGCTTTAGTGGGCTTGTAGCTGTGTCCCCCCCTCCCCCCCAGCGAGCGGCGACTCTCACAGCACAGACAGCGGGGCGTAATCTACAGGCAAGGCGGGCGGGCAGCGGGGACTCTACCGGGCGGGGCGGGGCGGAGGGGGCGGGGTTATATACAAGGGACTTTGCCTTCACACGACACACACCGTCTTTCTACAAAGCAGCAGCCTGTTGGGTTTTTGTTTTGTTTTTCCATTTTGCATCATATTAAATAAATGTAGACTTTTTGCGGTTCTGTTCAGTTCCTGCCAGAGGAGGCGGCCAGGGGCGGACGGGTGGGTGGGGGTGGAGCGGGCAGCCCCCCACTTCCACGCGGCCGCAGCCGGGACGCCAGGTCAGAAACTGCTCCTACCACTGGCAGATCGAGAGTCTGTGCTGGAGGAGGGGACCTCAAGTAACCGCTCCGGGAAGACCAGTGCCCGCGGCCTATGGAAACTGGTCCTGCGGTAGGCAGGCACCGGAGAGCCTCCGATGGGCGGCGAGTTAGGAAGGAGAGATGCAGAGCGTCGTGGGATGGGAAAAGGACGAGCAGGAGGGGAAACTGGGAGGTCAGCAGATGGAAGAGACGCTGAGCTAGGAGCAAGGCGGGTCTGAGAGTCTGGTCACTAGTAGGAGTGCCTGGGCCTTGGGGAACCGGGCCGTTCAGGTGGAGGAGGGAATAGCCAAGAGCCGGGCTCAGGGGTGTGGGCTGCTGGGGCCTGCGTGCCTTGGGTCCCAAACTTGGAAAGACCTGACGACCCCAAACCCTGTCCCTACAGCCCGGCCGCTTTCCATTCCACCTTCTGGGGCTGTGCACACTCGGGAGGTGGGGGCAGTCCGGCTGGCGCGGGAGTAAGGACTTTTCCCCGATGGTTCTGCAGGAGGCTTTTCCTCCTTCTGTAGAAAATCGTTTTGTTCCTAATTTCCTTCTCCCAGTCCCTCCAGCGAAGCCACCCGGCGCCGGAGCGTCCGAGGCGAGCTGCTCCGGGGCTGGGCCGCGCTGCAGTTCGCGCTGATTGTGTGTCACAGAGACGTGTCCCCCGCGCGCAACGGCGGGCCCGGGCAGAGTCCCGCGGTGTGGCCGGTGGGCTCCGGAGCTGGCTCGGGCGAGACCGAGGCGAACTGGGTCGGGCCTTCCTCGCGGCGCCGCGCAGTCCAGGCAGGTGGGGAGGGGCGGCGGGCGGGGTTGGGGGCGGCGGGCCCGGGCCTGAGGGTCCCGCCCGCGGCTCCACCCGTCCTGTCTGCCTTCGACGAGGTGATGTGAAGGGCTGCAGGGGTCCTGGGATGGGGGTGGGGCTCGGGCGGTGGCCAGGAGGCTCCGCGTCGCGTCGGTCCTCCCTCCCTCCGGGGTGGGTGGTCAGACGGGGACGATGTGGAGGCCGAAGCTGTCGGCCTGAAGCTTGATGTGGTCCCCGCGGTAACTAGTGGCGGTCATAGGCAGCGGCAGCAGCGGCAGGGGCGGAGCCCCGGGGGGCGGCACTATAATAATAAGGGGAACCTGGAAGTTAACACAGGAGAAGAATGGGCTGGGTGAGAGGACAAACAGGAGAACAAAAAAGGAAAGAAAAGCAAAGACCTCCCGGGGCTGGGGTCTGGCGAGATCCGGGCAGGGAGACCTTGGCGGGGCTGCGGGGCCAGGCGTCCCCAGGAGAGCCTCATTCATAGGGACCCGATCGGTGACCGCCGTCGCCCAACTGCGGACCTTTCAGAGCGGGGCCGAGATGGGGGCGGCGCAGAGCCTCCCAGCGACCGGGGAGGGAAGCGGCGAGAGGCGCGGGCGTCCTCAAGGGATCCCGGGGCCTCGGTGCTGCACTAACGAGCCTGCCCGGCGTGGCCCCCGAAGGTCGGGTCGCGGGGAGTCGGACCCGGGCCGGGAAAGCAGCACGGCCGAGCTGGCCGGCGGGCGGACGCGCTGAGCCGCCGGCCAGCCAGGTGGCGTACTCACTTAGTAAGGCGGGGTTGCTGAATCTCCAAGCCTCGTTGTAGGCCGTGTACTGGGGGTGGCTGTACGGGTTGCCGGAGAACTCGCTCCCTGCGGGCGGGTGGAGGAGTGGGGATCAGACACGCGCAACGCCGGGGCGGACCCGACGTGCCCAGCTAGCGGCCTCCCCTGGGTCCGAGGTGCAGGTGCGGCGGGCGGGGCAGTGCGCACTGTAGGCGTGCGGGCCAGGCGGAGGCAGAGCAGCCTACCAGGTCCGCCTGGGGAGAGCCCGTGGTGGTGGTGGGGGGTGCAGAAGCACCGACGCGCCTCGCACACGGGCGTGGAGGGGCCAGCCGGGCCGTGCTGGCCCGGGGCTCTCCCGCGGAGGCGCTCCAGGCCACCCAGGAAGGGTTTGTTCCGGGTCCGGGCGCTCCTATCCCGCTGCGTTGGGGGCCAGGACCTTTTTAGTGGAGACTCTGGTTCTAGGAGCCATAGCCCCACGGGGTGGCAGCAGGGGAGAGTGGCGAAGAAAGGCCCTCGGGACACTTTGTCCCAGAAAGTCCTAAGAATGGCATCTCAGCACGGTGCCAATGCAAGGGATGGGGGCTATGCTGGGAAACACCACCCTCCCGCCTTTCCCTCCAGAGATTCGATACATGGGTCACGCAGCAGGGGAGGGAGGAGGCGGGAAGCAGGTGCACTGCCCGCCGGTCCGCAAGCGGTGAGCGGAGCGCCCCGTGGGCTGGGAGACGTCGGAAGCTGCTTCCCTCCCTCCGCGGGAGAAAGGCCAGGCCTCCGGGTTTCCCCCTCGCCCTTTCTCCTGTGTGATGACCCCAGACTGTTTACAGTGATCCCTAACCGCGGGTTAAGTAGAGGAGAAGGGGGCCCGTCTCGGAGAGGGAGCTGGGGTGGGGGTGGGAGATGCAGCCACTGGAAAGCCTGTTTATTGACGAGGAGGGAAAGCATGCGTGCAGCAGGATAATGAGCTTCTGAGCTCAACTGTGACCAAGAGGAACTGAGCTATCTCCTTCCCCATCGCTAATGAAACAAGTGTAATTTCCTCATCAGCACTAGATTCTGTTTAACGACTCCCCCCTTGCCACCATGAGCTCTATGCAGCTCCCCACATCCCCACCTCCTTGCAGACTTCCCCCACCTCCCTCACCCCCACCTCGCTAAGACCTTCTCCAGCCTCCACCTACTCATGCCAGGACCTTCCCGGAAGAATCTCCTTGCTCTCAACACTTCTACTCCCTCATCCCAAATCTGGGCGGGAATCCCCCCACACCTCCCGGCTTTCCTTACCCAGTTCCTCTAACTCCCTTCAGTCCCGATTCTACACCATCCTGCAGCAGTCTCCCCCTTTGCCATCCCCCGCCCCAGCCTGCTTACCCAGGGCTATCCCTGGATGGTGGGTCCAGTTACCCTCTTCTATCCATCACCCCTCCCATGAGAGTTGAGATTTAGGGAATGGGCACACAAGAGGGCAGCCAGCGGGAGTGTGTTGCAGGCCCAGTCTCAACCTTCTTAAGACAAGAGTTTTTGGTGTTTGTGCGAATAGGAGCTTCAACTCTGTTTGGCTTCAAGCCCAGCTCCCAATCTGGAGTGAGGGGTTGGGGAGAGCCCAACCTCCAGCTGCAGTCACCAGACCCTAAATACAGCCTCTGCCTCTCTGACCCATACAGCCCAAACCCACCTCCTCTCAGACAGGGGATGGGTCAGAGCCCCCAGGAGCAATGAGGGCCCGGGTTCCTCTGAGATGTGGGGGTGCTCTAGCTTGTCTCTCTGAAGCCAAAGTCTCTGGTTCCTGCCACAGCCTGCCCTCTCTTCCTTTTTCCTTAGGGACTAGCTCCCTCCTCTCCCTGGTGTGGGGTCAGTTCTTGACACTAGTCTTTCCTCTGGGTTGATGTGGACCAGGGTGGCTTTGTCTGAATGACTGACATGCCCCTAGAAATGGTTCTTGGCTCCAAGTTTCCATGGAAACCAGGGCAGGCTCTTCCAAGCAGTGTCAGCTGGCTGGGGGTGGGCTGGGGCACTGAGGGCGGAGCTGAGGCTGAGTGCTCCCTGGGCACAGGCTTGGGTGGGTGGGCACTGGGGTGGGGGCCATGACATGCAGTAGGGTGCACACAAGGGGGCATTTCTGCAAGCTCCCGCCCGGGGTTGCTCAAGAGAGAGGGTGAGGGATCCACTGCAGCCCCAGGGAGAGAAAGGGATAGAAGGGCAGTGGTTTGGGGGAGGGGATATTGGGTCTCCCCCACCCCCAGCCTCAGACTACAGACCACTCAGCAGCTCACCCACAATTTAGTAACCCCCACCTAAGTTAGGCAGCTGCAGCATTGTCACCTACCAGGCACCATTCCTGCCAGGGTTGAGGTGGGGTAGCTTCCCTGGCCAGTGGGGGGCACGTGAGGGGGATAACCAGGCAGAGTGGTGCTCGCCATGTCACGACCTGGAAAAACACAAAGGGGAAGGGGTGAGGCCTGGAAGAGAGGGACCTGCCTCTACTCACACCAGGGTACCCCATGGAAAGGAAACTCTCGGAAAAGAAAGAGCTGTGTGCAGACATGTGGGGGTACATCTGACTGAGCAGGTCCACGTGTGCCTTTACATGTGGCTAAGCTTGTTACCTAAATGTTTGTCCTATGATCAGCTGAGTGTATGCACCTCTGCTCTGTGTAGCTCTGTGTCTCTGTGCATTTGTGTGTGTGTGTGTTTGCCTTTGCTTATGGCTCTCTGTAGCCCAAACCCAGCTGGAGAAGGGAGGGCAATGACCTGGTTTTACTCCTCCTTCCCAGCAAGATATTCGGCTGCGGTCTCTCCAGTAGCCAAATGGACCTTCATCATCTTGCTCACCTCTCCCCTCTCTAACACCTAACTTTCCTTCACGCTTGGAGGACACCCCACCGCCACTCACACAGGGCTGATGGGTATTCCTTGTCCTCTCCAAGTGGAGCTGCAGGTGCTGGGCCTGGCAGGTGTGGAGAGCAGGGGACCAGCCAGTAGGCTATTTTGCTGTTAGTGTTTATGGCATTTAAATGATAGAAAACCATCCCTGAAGCGAATCAAGAGCTTTGAGCCAACAGTGCAAGTGGATCAGATCAAGTTCCAATGAGCAAAACCTGTTCCCCCAACCAGCTGCTGGACTTCTGTCCCTGGAGGCCTCTAGCTAGAGTCTGGAGCGTGGGAGACAGGGCTTTCCTTAGCAGTGTCTTGGAGTGAAGGCAGAGCAAGTCAATATTAGGGAGATACCCATGGTCCACAGACATCACCTCTGGAGCACAGCTGCACCTGAGCGACCTCCCTTCCTTGCCTGCCCCCTCCATCACCATGACGGGGTCACCACTTCCTTTTGCAGTTTAGTATGCTCCAATCTCTAATGACAATAATTTACCCTCTCCCCTCTCCCACACTCCCATGCCCTAGAGACTACTTTATCCTCTCCTGGGTCTCCCGGCTCCCATTTATCTCCTCCAGATTCACCTTATCCTCCTCTTCAGCCAGTACCTCTCCCACTCTAGTGCCTCTGTCCAGCCCTGGAAGGCAAGTTGTGGCTGGAGGAAGTCATAGAAGGAAGCATATCTGGGCAAATTCACTTGCTTTTCGTCAGTTGCCCTAGTCCTCATCCTGCCGATGGCTATTCCAAAGTGCCTCTCTCTCCTTGCCACTCTGCCCTCGAAGGCGAACTTACCCCCTACTTTTCTGAGACCTGTGAGTTTGCTCACTCCTACCTTAAAGCATCTGAGTGAGTCATCCCTCCCTAAGTAGACAGAGATACACCTTAGGTGTTTGCATTTCCAGCTTCCCGCTGTACATTCTCATTAGCTGTCCCACTGTCACCTCAAACCTGACAGGAATAAAAGCAGACTCTTCTTCCTTCTCGAAGGGACCCTCTGAAGACCATCTGACCAAATACTTTGGGATCCTTCTTGTTATAGCCTTTTTCCTCCCCCTCTATATGAGTCAGTCGCCAAGTGTTGTCAATTCTCCGCTGCAACGTCTGTTATATCTTGCAGTCTCCATTTCCTCCACCACCTCTTTAGCTCAGTTCCTGAGCACCTGTCCTTTGTTTGCCACAACATTTTTTTTGCTTAAATTCCCTGCTTCACATCCTTCCCCCCTGGTCTATCCCAAATGTGGATGCTGGGCTAGTCCTCGTGAAACATTGCTTTCATCAAACCACTTCCCTTGTAAAAGCTGTCATTGATTTTCTGTATCTACAGTTTGAATCTAAACCCTGCCAGGCTTCCAAAACCTCCCAGGTACTCTCCCCACCCAACTTTCTTAGCTCTCATTCTCACCCCTCTTTGTTTAGTTTGGCTGTTTTCACTGGCTTGTGTGCTGTGAAACCTCTGTACTTTTGTGGTATCATTTTCTTCTTCTTCATAGTTTCCCTCTCCTTCCAGCACAAGCCTTAAAATCCCTGCTCACCAAGGAGCTTTCTCTCTTCTGAACTTCATAGTGGCCATGCTCCATGGTTTACTATGTCATTATGTTTCGTAATGCATCAGCCCTGTTGTTTCACATTATGGCTTGCTTCCTCAAACAGATCATAAACAAACTGAGGCAGGGTCCTGTCTTCTGCTCTGTCTTGCAGAGTTGAGAACGTGGTAGGTGCTCAATAAATCCTTGTTGACTAATTCTCTATCACTCTATTTCACTTATAGCCAATTCCAGGTGAGTTATATTGTTTTCTATATGTTTCATTTATGTTGGTCTCCTATGAAGAGGTAAAGGCTGGGACAAAATGTAAATGTTGGAATCTGATTTTTCTCTAAAAATGGTTTGCACAGTGGATTATGAATTTTTATAGGATTATGAAAGATTTACAGTGAGGGACTCGTGTATCGTGACTCAGCTTTATCATACAATAGAATGATCTTCCTCTATATCTATCTAATATGGTTAATATCTTACATTTCCTAAAACTCAAGAACAAACAACAGAGTAGAACTCTCAGACAAGAGATCATGTCAGACTCCTAGAGAGATAGAAGGAAGAATTTGTGTTTGCTTTGTTGTGGGTTTTCTTTCATTGACACTTCTGTTGTCAATAAAAGGTACACTTCTCCTGACCATCTCTCAGCGGAGTGGACCTGAAGTAGGCAAGGACAGCAACATCTATCAGTCCCTAGAGAGATTAATAATATGGCATTTACTGGTCAAAAAAGGCCCAAGACAGAGGAGAGTAGGGAAGAGGCAGAGGTTTTGAAATCAGAAAGATGCAGAAACCCAATTCTTCCTGGTCCTGTGCTCTTAACATCTACAAAGCAGCCAGAAAAGAAGTATACGCTTCTTAATAAACAGGAATTTCAATGCATCTGAATTCTGATTTTCAGCTGCATGGTTCCTCCAACCTGTCACACATGAATTCCTTGTAATCTAAGGTTTTGTCACACAATCCCTACCCAGCTTCAGGAGAGAGGAAGAAAGGCTAGATGACTAGACAGGTGTTTCCAGCTAACCTCGCGGCACCCCTATTGCAATCTTTATTTCTATGGGCTTTTTCTCTTGTGAAATGGTAAGGCCAACTTCCACCATATAGAAACTTTTGCATGCTGAAAGGTACCCACTGAACTGTTGATTGAAAGGCGCGTTTCCAAGTTCTATTTAAAAAACTGAATCTGGGAAGTGCTATGCAGACGTTTTTAAAATGTGAGAGAAGAGGCCGGTGATGAGGAAGAGCGCGGGATCCTGCTGTTCTATGTACAGCTGTGCTTCTGCTGCTACAGATTCTGTAATATCATCATCACCACAAAGAGGCACCCATTCAGGACCCCTGAGCCAACAAAGGTGCAAGCCACTGCATACAGAACACTCTCAATCGCTTCATTAGCACACAGGTGACGCCTGAAGAGCAGGAAAAAATTGACCAAACCCTTGCGAGAGCTATATATTCTTCTGGAACACCATTGTCAATAATGGAAAACACATTCTGCAGGAAGTTTTCAAATTACTAAGACTGTCATACCATTTGCCCAGCAGCATTCTTTGAGCAAGCCTCTTTGAGTGAGAAAATATGAATGGGTAATGGAATCTGTGCAAGGAAGACCCGACAGAGCGCTGGGCCTTGCATTACTACAGACGTATCAACAAATGGGAGCGGAGACAAACTCTAAAACTGTAAGACAGCACAGCCAGGTCCTTAAAACAAACAAGCAAAAGCACAGAAAGAGGAGAAAACAGCTACACGGCAGAATACATCAGTTATAAAATATGTGTCATCCAACAGAAGACAGGAAGCAGTAAAGTATTTGCTTTGCTCACTGACAATGCCAGTAACATGAAAACAGCACCAAGAGTCACAAATGGATAAAACCCCACAGATTACAAGAGGATGGGCATTTCATGTTGGATATTGCTTCTTAAAATTACAAAGTTTTAAAGATAGAAGAGCTCTTGAGATGATCAGTCTAACTTCTTTGTTTTAAAGTTGAGAAAATGGAGGCACAGAGGCATAATGACTTTCCCATGGCTACACAGCTAGTAAATGATAAAGCCGAAGTCTGAAGCTGTGTCTGTACCACACTGCCTTTTAATGATTACATGCAGCCAGATACTCCCCAAAAGAGTCAAAGAAAAGGCAAAGAAGTCATCCCACAAGCAAAATCTCATATCGTCACTCCTGTTATTAAGCTGAGGCAAGAGAAACAGGACACAAAGAGTAAAATACTGACACGGAAAGTCTGTAGTAAAACTCCAGGGGTGGAGTATTAATCTCCTTTGAGAGTTTTCTAAAAAGCAAAGAGGCTTTTCAAGAAACAGTAGTAGTTGAGAATCTTAAAGTACCCAGAAGTGTTACAAGCACTGTACTTGATGAGGATGTCTTCTCAGTTCAACTGCAGAAGTCCCTGAAGATTCTAAAGCCAATTTCTGCAGCAATCACTGCATCTGAATCAGACAGTGCACTTTTGTCAGACATTCCTTACCAAATGGGCCAGATCAAATCAACCGTTCTGGAGAATCTAAGTGTAGTTCCTCTTACAAGTACAGAGAGAAGCAAAGGGAAAGACTTTATTAAGAAATTAGAAAAATTTCAGTCATCAGATAATTTATGCTGTTTTGTCAGGTCTAAGATTCAAGGGCAGAGCTGTGTCTTTACTTGCACCTGGACTAGCGAGCATGCATTGAGCGCCCACTAGATGCTAGGCACTATCCTAAATATTCTCTGTGTATTATCTCATCGAATCCTCATATCAACCTATGATGTTGATCTGTCTTTAATTTTCATTTTATAGGTGAGAAACCAAAACTCAGGGGGGCTAAGTATTATGTCCAAGATTTCACAGCTAGTAGATGGCAGATCTTGGACTACAGACAAGTGGTATACTTGGGAATTGATCCTAGAATGACATTCTCAAATGTTGTAGACCCAGAAAATAGGTATTTGGTCCAGGAAAGTAACCTGGGCCTATGCTCAGTGAATCCTTCCTATAACAGAACATCTCATTGCTTCTTGTTTCCTGCATATTTCAGATTCTTCCATTTTCTACAGCAAGGGTTTTACATTGGGGTTCACTTATCCTGTAGGACTCCATAGATACACTTCAGGGAGTCCATATAAAGCTATACATAAAATGTTATAGGTATACATATATAATATCTAGATGGTTTTTATCATATTCTCAAAAGTATTCATGACTCAAAGATTAATAAGCATTGTTTATAAGACCAAAAGAACCTCTGTTCTTTGGCATAAGAAAGATATTAATTTATTTGAAACTGTGTGAACTGTCCCCGTAAAGAAGATCACACAAAGAACAGCAAAATAACATATGAAGGAGCAGAGGAGATTATCCCATGTCAAGGAAAATGTCAGCCTTGGGAAGACCAAGGAAATAATAAGAAGGAAGGAGCCAAGAAGCAGGACTACTCTGAGTGATGGCTCAGACAATGAGACTTATTAGACATAGATGTATACAGCAAAAGTTATATTCAATGAGTTTAGAGATGCTTTTCCTCGGCATCCTTCTCTGAAAATGAGCACTTTTGCTATCTACTTGACACTGCGGAGGACCCTAAGGCAGGAAAACATAACTCTTGTTTTACTATCCTCTCTTCAAGTTTTGTCTGCTTCTCATAAGGTGGTGAAAATGAAGACATTAGATTGCTTCAAGGTTGGCAGTCTGTGCCTGCATTTGATGCAAGCATTTGTAATACTTCCAAGAATACACAGTTATTAAATTTGTAATTACTGCCTAAATATACTGTACATTTATATTTACTATACCAATTATGATCATTTTATGACCAATCCAAGTTATACATAATGCACTAAAGTAACAAATTTTAAATCTATAACAGATGCTTTAAAAGGAGAGGGAAAGAGTTTTCTACGTATTTCATTTTGTTTCTTATTTCCCAGGTTTACAAATCTTCCCAAAGGTTTCTCCTCTTGGCCAGGGGTACCTATGTGAGGGCCCCCAGCCCTAGGCACTGTCTTGGCCCCACAGCTCCTCATGCTGAGGCTTGCCTGCTCTGGGTTCCAGCAGAGGGGGCTGTGCTGCAGCTCGGGGTAGCTGCTCTTCTAGCTGATCTTACTTCCCGCTGACAGCTGGACCTCTAGTCCCTGGAGTGTCCTAGGCAGGGATGCTGCCCAGATCTGTGTGGGCTCAGTGAGGACTGCATCTCACCAGCCAACCAGCTGGACACAACCAGTCATGCTCTTCCCACCCCTTCTCCTCCCAGCTCACTGCCCACATCTGGGCTGTGGTAACCTGCTGGCCTAGGGCCCCACAAGAGGAGGCTTCCGTCTAACACAGCTGGACCATGGATGGAGCTGCAGCCTCAGGATCCTGGGCTAAGGCTAGGGAGAGTTGGGAAGAATCACATTTTCAAAGAGCTGAAAGGGAACTTGGCTATCTTCTAAGCCTGCTCTCTCATTTTACAGAGGAGGAAACTGAGGCTCAGAGAGAGGGGAAGACACCCTAGCCCTCCCCTCCTCTCACTTCTCCTTGCTGCCTAATCTGGCTCTATTAGCAAATTGCAAATGAAGGCTGGAGTTGGGCAGGGGCTGGCACTCCAGAGGCCGGGCCCAGGCTCACTGATGGGCTCCCAGCAAGAGAGCCCCTCGTGCTGGGTGGGCAGAGGTTAAACCTGTTTGCACAGTCTCCCAAGACTCCAGCTCTCCCAGTTCCTCTCTGGCTTTATTTTGTTCTCTGAGAGCACTGAATTGTCAGCTCTAATCCTTCCGAAAGCGCAGCGTTTTTCAGGCGCTCTGTGTAAGTGAAACCCTAATCCCAAGGAAAACGGCCACTTAAGCTGCTGGAGCATTAGGCTGCTTCCCCAGCCTGCCCCGGGATTTCCTCCCTCCCTGCCTGCCAGCCCAGCACCACCCGTCACCCGCCACCCGGGAGGAGAGGCGAGGATTCCAGGCTGAAGGCGGCAAAGCCCTCTCAGAAGTAACAATAGTAGCAGGGTTTGCCTCCCAAAGCTCAGAGTTGAAAAAGTGCTGGCTTGTTTGTCCTGAGGCTACAGCTAATAGTGGGGGAAGGAAGGATTCTGATCACTCTGGGGAGGGAGTGGGGGGGTCTTCCTGTTACTTTGGGGGGTGGCTAGCTCTCTGGGGGAAACAGGCTTTAAGGTCTTGCCTAGATGGCTTTGAGGCCATCAGGACATTTCTGAGCCCTTGGTCCCAATACATACCTGTAACATTCACTGAGACACCACTATTGAAGATTCCTGGTCATTCAGAAAAGGTTGGATTGATTGACTTTATTTAGCCAATATCTTCTTCTTAGAAAGTGCAAAATAATGGAGGAAACAAACTTACTGCCGGGGATCCCCCTTTTGGAGAATTCTCCTTTGGGACACCCCAAGCATCTCTAAACATCTCCAGCAGCTGAAAGGTTGCCGATGACCTAGCTAATCATGAAAGCAATGCCCAATGATTCCTGCTAGGCAGCCCTCTATCAGCCTGAGTTGGCTACTATACACACTTGAAATAAAGATCATTGATTTCTTGAAAATATTTTGATTCAAATTCAAACTGGCTTCTCTCTCTGATTTCTAAATAAATTAGTGAGACCGTGGTGTGGAAGACCAAGCACAGTCCATCTGGCGTGCTCAGGCTTTGGGTCTCATGGATGGAGGGAAGAGATGAAGAGAGGAGTCAAGAGGAAGCCCCAAGGTAATGGGCCAAATTTGAGCTCAGCTTAGAAGACCATGGAACTAAATCTTTGCTAAGATGCCCGGGAACCCTTCCTATCTTCTTCATCCTCCCCATGTCGCTCCTCCCCTCTCTAGTTCCATTAGCAGCCCTACGTGCTTCTGCCCAAGGCATCCTGCGGGAGAGGGCAGTTGATTGCAATTGGGATGGCTGCTGGGCACAGACATGGACATGGGATTGAGGCTGGAAACTGGGGTGGTACAGCTTTTATTCTGCTCAAATTTGACATGACTCTCCCAGTCCTAGTGTGGATTAATACCCCTTCTTTTCAATATCCATCCCCTCTAGAGGTGGACTGGATAAAGGAGGACAGGAACGAGTCCTGATCTGCTGACTCCCTCTGATGCAGGTCCAGGGCACCGGTATTATCTGTCAATGTCTCATTGCTATGGAAATGCCCCCATAATTAAATCAGAGCTGAGGCTGGGGGTTGGAGGTCCTTGGGGATGTGGCTGGAGGCCTCAGGGATGTTTGGAGGAGGCTAGCTTCTTACTGTTGGGCCTTCTCAGCCTAGATGAAGAGTCTAGGGCTCGTGGGTGCTGAGGAGGGGCCCTGTGGCTCAGTTTGGCCTCCACAGTAAAGGGCTCTGACTTGCTGCCCTGTCAAAGTTGCCCTAGTCCTCTCCTTTCAAGGTTGGAGAGGAACTCTGATGTCTGTGTCCTAAATTCCTCTAGCTAATCAGGGGTTTTGAGCCGACAGACAAGGCTAGGAGGCTCCCAGCCTCCTTCAGAAACATTTCTCAGCCTTTATTGCCCTCTCCTCCCCCAGAGGGGCTGGCCAAAGGCTAAGCTGTTTGTTTTATGGAGGGAAATGCTGTCGCATTGGAAGAGGGTTGTTAACTACAGGAAAGAGGCAGTTTCTGGAGGTCCTCAGGACTCCCTGAGTGGTAGGAGGAGGGATTCCCAGGGTCCACATCTCCATCTGCTAAAAGGCCACTTCGCTGATCATCGCAGATGTGGACAAGGAGTCTGAGCCTCCAAGAGTTCACAACTCTTTCTCAGAAGCTGAGCCCACACTGCCCTCACGGGCCCCCAGGATGCCGGGGGCCAGCCTCTGCTTTTTAGCTTTGAACTTTGCCTTACTGGCCTCCCCCACCTCTGTTCAAATTTGCCAGCTTCCAAGAGACCAGCATCTTCTGCTGGCTCTCCTCGCCTTGGGCACTTCTCTCTTGGGCAGCATCCACATTTCTTCCTGGATCTTAGCTGTAGATTCCCTCAGAGCTGCAGTCTCTAGGCAGCAAGAGAAGTTTCTCCCAAGCTCTTGAATAAAAACCACCATCCCCCTTCGCCCCCAGGGTGGGGCAGCTAACAAGGCTCTTTTTTCACCAGGGAGGATGTAGTGTCCTTGTCCCTGGCTCTCTAACATTCAGACATTTTTCCAAAGAAAAGGGAAGATCCTCTGCTGAGACTCCCAGTCTGGGAGCTTGGATAAGCAGAGAACAGGCTCTCCTTTCAGGGCTGCCCGAGGCTCAGCTCTTTCCATGGCTCCTGGACCCCAAAACAATAAGCTATAGGTGTGGTCTTCAGTCTTCGTTCTTTTTGATTTCCATTATCTGATGATTTGCAGAACGGTGGTGGGAAAGGGGATGGGATCAGATTTGTCATAAACACAAAACACACTTTTCTTTGATCTTTTTTAGAATATTAAACACACTTATTTTGTAGTTGCTTTTGGAGTGTTCTATGATCTCTAGTTCTTGGGGGTGTTAATTGTCCTATTTATTGCTTCTGCTAACTCTCCCTCGTGATAGTCCGTATTCACATGATGTGTGTAATTTTTATAGTGAGCTCATCTTCAGCGGTGGATTTTTTTTCCTGTGGGAGTCCCATGTGCCCTGGATTGTACAATGTCTCTACAGAGAAGGTTTGCCCTTCTTCCTGCTGGGGTTTCTGAGTGGCTTACTATCCTGGACAAACTTTTACGTAAGTTCTTGGCTGGGATTTCCTGCCACATATTCATGGTATAAATTAAGGCTCTGAACCAGGGTCAGGTTTGGGATCTCCATTTCTCATGGAGACATTTTTTCCCTCACTAGCCTCCCTGGGCCATTGGGATGAGTTGGTGTGTTTCCCTTTATGGGTCGTGTAGTCCTGCTCTGTTCCTGGGTTTATGTAGGGTAATACTCAGTTCTAGCTTCCTGCTTCTCTTGGGCTCAAGGTCATGTCTCTAGACTGATGTGTGACAACCCCAGCCTCCCCCATTAGGGTCCACCTTCAGCGTGATGCTAGCGGTCTCACATGTGGCTCTGACTTTGAGTTTCCCTCTATTTCTGGCACCAGAGAGTGAGGTTTGGTTGTGTCTTAACAATTCTTGTTGTTATATTTTATCCAGCTGTGTTTTGGTGAGTTCAGCCTGCCTTGTTTCTGGACATCAATCTCATTCCTCCATTACTTCTCTGGGACTCAAATGAAGGTGGCGAGAACTACACTTGCAGAAAGCTCTCCCAGTGCTTGGGGGTGATGCCCACTAGAGGCCAGTGTAGCTCCCTTGGTGCAGCAGCTCTGGGGACCGGTGTAGTCCTCGCCTTCTAGAGAGAACATGGAGAGCCTCTGCACAACCCCTGACTGCCTCCAGCACCGTCTTGCTCCATTTGGCCTCCAGGGTAGGGAATCTCACCTTCAGGGTGGACTTTCACCAGGCCAAGGGACTCTCTAAATGCCCAGAAGCATCTCCAGTGACTTTAGGAGTCCTGAAACTAGTACTCATATTCTCCTCCCAGATCAACATTCCTGCCAGTGTCCCTCGTGCTCCTGTATGGCTGCAGACCTGGACAGGCACAGGAAGGGAGGGGTCAAGGTGAGGAGGTCATGGGGAAGAGGATCTTTTCTAAAGTGATGGGAGACAGGAAGGAATAAAGGCACCAGCACACAGTTGGAGCCAGAGTCCTCACTGAAGAGGCCCTGACCCAGAGATCCCTGGGACTTCCGAGGGCTTGATGGTGGCCCGCCGTGGGCTACTTTGGAAGGATAAGAAGTTGGTAGAAGGTACCAGCCACAGCAGTCAACCTGAGGAAGCCTGGCCCAAAGTACCCCCAACCCACTCTCTCATCTAGCTGGTCCCTTTTTCCTTATCACTTAGGGGAGACTCGGCTCTGTTCCAGACCAGCAGCCTAGAGCAGTGGGCTGGAGAGAAGAGATGCCGCTGAGCTAGAGCAGCCCAGCGGCGGAAGGGAAAGTGGGTGATAAATTTAAATAACCAGCTTGACTTGGCAGCTTGCTGAGTTGTGATGCAGTGAAATTAAAATCTCGGCAGAACTTGCAAACACTACCCAGAAAAATCAGTCTCTCTCCTTGGTTCCATGATGGAAGGTGGGGAGGGGAGGCTATCGGGCCAAGCCCCAGCCTCTGGCAGCCACCCTTGCTTGCAATGTGATTAGCTGTGTCCTGGCCCACTGGGCCCCACTCTCCCCTCCACACAATAGTCCAGGCTCCTCTCTCCTCTCAGTCCTGACCTTGTGGAACAGCTGTATCAAGTGGCTGGTGAAGTTTGAAATCAGCCTCCAGCGCCAGGAGGTGGCAGGAATATCAATAAGGTCGGCTCTTTAGGTTGGGCTGGGACATTCCTGGGCCAGTTTCCTCAGGACTCATCCCTGAAGGTTTGCAGCCTCAGCTTCCTGTCCCCCAGGGAAGAAGATGAGCTGGGTGCCTGAGACGTGGGGGGTCAGGAGGGCTCCTTAAACACTTTGGTGCACCCAAGCCAGGCCGTGGGCACAGGATGACCTCCCTGCTCTCTCGCTGTGAGCACACACCTGGCCAGAATCATCTACCCGAAAGGGCCTCCCCTCTGCTTCTTCCACCAAAGCCCTTCATATTCTCCAACAAAATAAACTTTTTAAGAATCTTTGAGGGGAATTTCTACAAATACACCCAAAGCCTCTCCCATATCCCAGCCATGCTTGGAGCCCAGTTTGCACAGATGCCAATATCTTTCTAGAAAAACTCACCCAAAGCCCACCTCTCTCATTTCTGCTCTCCTTGCATCACTGCTCACTGCTACCCAGAAAGTCCTGGCCCAAAAGCCAACACGCTGGACCCACTTCTGAGATGGCCCATGAAGTTTCTGGGCACTGCCCCATTTCTCACCTTGACAGTACCTCCAGCAAATTCTGTTTGTCCCCATAATAAACACATCATGAATCATTCATCTTTAATAGATTATGCAAATTAGGAGGACATAAAATCAACAAAGATCAATAACTGCAGCCGTTTAATTGCCAGCAAAAACATTTTAAGAATGAGCATAATCTGCAGCCCTTTCTCGGGTAATAGAACCATTAATCCAAACACTGGATCTTGGCCTAAATGTAGAAAAATCCGTCCCTGCCCCCGCCCCCTCCCACCTCCCCTCCCCCACCTCTCCACACACTTCTCTCTTTTTTGGTAATTTCCAGTCTCTGAGCGAGTTTCCCCGTCATTACCACTGGTGAACAGCTCCGAATGTTAATGGTTCTGCTTTTGTTACTCCTCGCTTGATTGAAATGTCGCATTCAGATTGAGATGTTAGTGCTAACTTGCCACCTGGGAATGTCAAGCTGGGTCTGAAATGAACTTTTCTCACACTTGGATCCAGATGGATCAGCCGGAGATGTTCCCAGGCTGAGCTGGGACCGTTCCAGGGCCATGGGGGGGAGGCGGGCGGGGGATGCTCAAGGTGGAGGCCCTTTTCTGCACCAGCCCCAGTTCTCCTGCAGCAGGAACCCTACTCCGAAGAGCCATCTCTCCACCCCAGGAAAGCCCTGCCTTCTGGCCTGTGGCCCGGGGCACGGGAAGCACAGCTGGGCTTAGAGAAATGTCTCCTGGGCTCTCTTTCGCCAGCTGCCTGGGGTGGGAGACCTTTAAGAAGTGACCGCTACTGCTCTCAGCATATCAGGAAGAAGGCAGCAGGCCTGGCCTGGGCCATCTCTCTGCCTTTGGTCAGAATACCCAGCAGCTCAAAGGGCTTCCTAGTTGGGCTAAGGAGGACTCATTCATGCCAGGGGCCAGTTGATAATAGACTATGTCCTGACCCGGTGAACCCGGCTAAAGTTGTCACTCCCAAAAGCCCCGTCCAATTCTCCAGCACTGCTAGAATGCAGCCTCTGATTGCCTAGCCAAGACCTCAACTCTGTCCAGGCTGGAAACAGTTGTACCAGGACACCTTTTAAGGGAACCTGGGACAGCTAACAACAAGGCCCCTGTTGGAGGCTGGGTGGCGCATCTCAGGCCTGAGTCATGCTCAGGTCAGCTCAAAGTCAGACCCAGGGCCCTATCCTACAGCGGGGCCATGCCTGCTCCCTGTCTTTGCCATTGGCTGTGACGCCGGCTGCTTGCAGCCCTGCTGCCAGGTCCCCAGGCTGCCTCCACTCGCCTTACTCGGCAGGTAACACCTCAGTGTCTCCCAATCCCCACCAAGACCCTTCTCAATCATTCTGTCTCCCAAGGAACAAACGGCACATTGGCTTTAGTGACTCCAGGATAATTAGGTGAATTTTAATAACACCTCAATGTGTGTCTCTCCCACTTGGGCACTTTCCTGGCCCAGAAACCCTACTGCAGTGCCAGGCACCTTCCACAGCCTGCAGCTCTGTGGCCTGGAGCTTCATCAGCTGGGCCTTCCCTGCACCACACCTCGGCCTTCTTCCACTCTAGCTGCCTCTGCAGCTCCTAATCCATGGGAGCGTCTAGATTTGTACCCCTCCCCTTGCATTTGGCTGTGGGATAGGCTTGACCCCACCTGGCCTTGAAATCAAACCTTGGTCTTAGTGATTTCTCTGGGAAGCGGAAGGGCTAGAAGAATTGTGCTTATCTTTAACCACAGAGCTAGTTGCCATGCCCTGAAGCCTGAAGCCACAGCCACCCAGGCTGCCCAGAGGGAGGAGAAAGCAGGTCCCCCAGGAGCCTTGGGAGCACAGGAATGTGGAGGCTGGACACTGGGCACTCATGCTCCATTCTTGCCAGGCTGGCCTATTTACCCTCTGCATTCTTCTGCACACATCCCAGCAAGAGGCTCACAATTCTGGGCACCTTGGTGGAGGCAAGAAAAAAGGCAAAGAGCAAGGCAAGAAGAAGGGCAGAAAGAACCAGCAACATCCCCTTCTGGCTTTGACCTTTCCAAGCTAGAGCTCACAGGGACCCTGACCACAGTTTTTTCTTCTCACATCTGCACACGTCTGTTCAGGAAGCACCCTGGTTTTTGGAGGCTCACTCTCTGCAGATATCATGGCAAGAGGCCCACTTGTCACACTGGGCCCCAGATGGCATAGACTGAGGCACCCCCACTGAAAGCAGTGCCCCCACCCTCCTGGAAGCCGCCTTACCGGTCACAACGGGGTATGTCTGCGTGCCTGACACGTTGCTGCCCAGCTCGGGGTTGGTGGATGCAGATAGACTTGACTTGACTTCATCAAGCCCAGGGGTCAGGGCTGGGAGGGAGTACTCGTTCCCCTGGGGGAGAGAGAAAAGCGACAGCTCTCTATTGACGCACACACGCCACTGAGAAAGGGCTCAGTGTGCAGATGGGGAGGAGGACCGGGGAGCCCTCCCAGATGGGGTGGAAGGAGATGGCCTCGCAGAGGGAGGGGAGAGAGGGCGGGGCAGCTCGGCAGATGATGGAGAGTTTTGTGTGGCTGGGGGTAGAACTGACTTCGTGAAGCTGGAGGTGCAGCCTATACATTATCGGTGGTTAGCCCAGCACCCTTGAAACTTCTGTAGCATCTCCTGCCTAAGAAGCCCCAAGGGCGGAGTGTAGCAGTGGGGATCCCCCTGCTTAGAGGCAAGGGGTGTCTTAAGGACCCCCTGGAGTGCGGGGCCCTTGGGGAGGAGGGGTGAACCATGACACGATGGCAGAGGCAGTAGCTGGGGGAAGGGCCTAGTGGGGCCTCCAGCCTGGCACTGCTGGGCTGGGATCGGGTGCTGGTGCCCCTTTTTTAAAAACAAACAAAGACAGCCCCACGGGCCCCTTGCTCTCTGCCTGTGCACTGGGGTATGAAATTGGGGAGGGGGAGAGTCCACATGGCTAACAGAAGGGTGGGAGGGGGCCGGTCATTGACTCTGAAAGGGTGTCCTGCCCGAAACACTCGGGTAATTGCCTTTTTATTGCAGCCACCGCCAAGCCAGACCCCAGAGCTGGGCAGACCAGGAGCCTACACAAAGCAGGAAAAGTTGCTCTGATTAATATTACGTTAAATTAAAACTGATTTTCTGCTCTTTCGGGTCCGTTTTTTTCCCTTCCGCTTCCTGGCCCCCCCCAGAGGGCCCCCTCCCCTCCTTGGCTGGATGGGATTGCCTCGTCATTTCCAATTCCTTCTCGTATTGATCTTCCTGTAGAAATCAGTTTTGTAATTAGCTGCAAATTAGGCCTTCTACTGGGGGTGAAGCTGCCCCCTGATTTATCACCAGAGTAATTCGCTGTGATCGGAGAGAAATTAAAATGAACTCAATTAGGCTTCGGATTTGCTTTATGGGCCCTGCTCCGAGTTTCAGGGGGAAAAATGACTGTGCTGGTGTTTAATAGTCTAATGAAAGTAAATAAAGGTTATTCATTGTAATACAGCCGGGGACTCGGGGAGGGTGCACTGAGCCGCCCGCCTCGGCCGGCTCCTCCTTTGTTGGTTTATGGCTCAGGGCACCTTAAAAAGACTTTTGATTTTTGTTTTATGAAGACAAACAGCTTATGGGATAAAAGGACGGGCGGGGAGAAAGGCGAGTAGCTGGGAGCTCGTGGAGTCCTGGAGCGGAACTGTGCCGTGTGGAGCCTGTGGGGCTGCGCTGGTGTGTGCATGTGCGTGTATGTGTGCAAGCACAGCAGACTGTTGTGCTGCGGTTGTGGGCCTGGCCTGGGCCGTAGGTGTGGGAGGAAAGGGTGTGTGCTCCCGTGTTTGAGCGTGTGCACGGGGGGCTACACGGATGTGTGGGTGGAGGCGGGTGCTGGAGGTGTGCTGGGCTGGTGGTCTGGAGGGATGCCTGCCTACTGGCTGGCGGGCTGTGCTGTGAGCACCTCGGGCTGTGTGGTGGGGAGGAAGCAGGTGGGTGGAGTGCCTGTGCACACGGGTAAATGTGAGGAAGTCAGGAGATACATGTTTCTACGTTGTGTGTTGTGCTGGTGTGTTGTGGGCTGCATCCCATGCTGTGGGTTCTGGACTGTTCTGTATCTGTAGGAAGTACTGGGTCTGAGAGGCTGTCAGCCTACCTAGGGTCACACTGGACAGCTGGATTGGGGAGCAGGAGGCAGGCACAGTGGGCTCTCCTCCTGACACTGGGTGAGCACAGATTTTCTGTAGGACCTCGTGGGCATTTTGTTAAGGGACAGGGCAAGAGGATGTTCCTGAGTGCCCTGCCAGAAGCACGGATGGCAGGGCTGGAAGGGACCTGTTATATCATATGTTCAAGCCCTTCATTCTACAGATGGGGAAACTGAGGCTCCGGAAGGGGATAAGACTTACCCAAGGCCATACTCGCACCCAGAACTGATCATTTCTAATTACTATATACCTTAATGATTTTTCTTAACTCTCCGTAATGTCCTCTTGTGAGTGTGTTCATACAGCACACACACAGTGCACCTATATGTAGCACACACGATGCTGGGCGTGCACATGGCTGATCCATACGCACTTTCTCCAGAGGCCTGTTCTGCCCAGCGTCTTTCCACTTCTGCAGGTAGAAAGCTCCTTCCTCACCTGTTCTGATTTGATGTGCTCTGATGCCTGGAAGACGTCAGGGTAGGAAGGACGCTCAAAGACCCGATCCAAAGCTTCCAGCTGCTGCTGGGTGAAGGTGTCAGCTCGCAAGTGCTTCCGCAAACTGTCCACGCCACTCTGGGAGTCTCCATTGGGGACTGAGCCCTCGGACACATCTGGAGAACACACGGACACTCAGGCCATCAGCACAGGCCAGCAGAGGCACAGAGCAGTGCAGTGGGCAAATGGGGCAGGCATCTGGCTCAGCCCCCAGGGCTTTGCACCCCTGTGAGGACCCCCTTACTCTCAGCTTTGAGGCTGGAGGGGCTGGCCATGCCTCAGAGATCTGGCTGAGGAAGCCAGAGCCTCTGAAGGACCTGGGAAGAGAAAAGGAAGTTGTCATAGCACAGAGGGCAGGAAGGACTAGGCAGAGGTGGAGCCACAGGGGCTCCCAAGGGCTGTCTGCCCAGGGGTGTCTCCCCTGAACCCTTTCTGTTCCCGGGCCTGAGTCAATCTGGGGGAGGAGCTGAGCGTCTCGGACCAGCATTATGGAGCCTGTGGAGAATTGAACTCGGCTCTGAGATGAATATCAGTTCCACTGACTCCAAGGGTGGAAAATCATCAAATCTCCGAGGCTGAGTGTAACATGGAGACTCAGCGAAGTAATTAACTTCACCACTGAGGGAGGAGGGGCTCTGAAAGCCAAGCCGAGGCATTCTATTTGCTTTGGGTCATGACTGAGACCGGAGCAGGAGGACAGCAGGAGGAACGTGAGCTGTAAAACACCGCCTTGGGCAGAGACGAAGGACAGGGTCTTTGTGGATGCTCTTGTGCCCGGCCGCCCTTCTCAGCCTCTGTCCCTCACCTGGACTCTGGCTAGGTCTCCATCAGAGGCCAGCTCCTTGGCCACCTAGTTCCTCCTGCAGGTTTCCACAGGGAGCTGAGACTCACTCCATGAAGGAAAGGGCACAGTGGTGCCACACTAGTGTCCACTCCCTGGGGCTGCTGGCCTGGCCTGTCCATGTCCTGCTCTACCCAGCTTTCTCACCACTCTACCAGCCTTGCCTCCCGTCCTTGCCCTCCCGCATTGGGTTCACTGGAGTTTTCAGAGTGTTTTCTGCCACCTCTCCCTGAACCCCCACCCTGCAACTCCCCTGCCCGAGGCTGGGTCCTCCCTGGATGCAGCTTGGCCACTCCTTGGCTTCCCTCAGCCCAAGACCAGCTGGGGAGCCTTGGGCCTGGGGCCAGCCTGTGCTGTAGGCCCCAGGGTGTTCCTCTGGGACTGTTATATATATCAGTTTATAGGTGATTATACGATATGATCTAATCAATATTGCATTATATACAGTAACACCGTACAGTATCATTCGGGAGACCATAGAAAATATTACATATTGATTAACCTCAACCTGCAGCCATCCTCTCTTGCTGGCCTCCCAGATGGAGCATGGGGGTCTGCTTTCCAGATGGGGTCTCCTATCTTCCCTCCTCTCTATTCTGGAGGGGGTGGGAAAGCAAAGAAAGTGTGTGTGTGTCTCTGTGTGTGTATTAAGTCTGGGGTGGACAGACAGACACAGGGGCAGCCTTGATGGTATTCCTATGTTCCCTATGTTCCTATGGACACAAAACTTGGTTGTCATGTTTCTTTCTGTGTAATGTCTCTGGAATGATTTTCTGTCTCAGAGGGTGTATGTGTCTCTCTATATGAGTTAGGGTGGGGCATATTTATTTTTCCCTTTTGTGTGAGTATTTTCTGTGTATATGCATTTGTACATGTATAAACATCCAGATAAACAAGTGTCTGGGTATGTGTAAGTGACAGAGTGAGAACCTTCCTAAAAGGATATGTGTGTTTATGTGTGGGATTGCATGGGGAGCGTGAGCACACAACCCCCATGTTTCTTCTGTGCCTACTTCTCTTTCAAGGATGTGCCATCATTCTAATTCCACCTCTTGGAGCTATTTGCATGTTCTACCGTGTCTAATTCTCCCTTGCTGGAGTCCTCCTATCTTTTTGGAAAGCCCTGCTCACAGGGCCGAAGGAGGCAGTGAGTATCTTTGTGTGTGGTTATTGCAGTGTCACCAATGGGTCCTAGGGAGTAAAGTGTGCATTTGTCTGTGTGTGCTCACACACTTTGTGCATGAGTGTGTGCATATGTGTGGGGAGACTCATACCATGACCCTAAGTAGATTTGTGTATATGCCTGTGTGTGGCGTGGCTCAGCCTGTGTGTATGTGTGTGTGTGTGTGTGTGTGTAGGGGCTGAACTGGAGCTTTGTCCTCAGGTCACTGGCTGGAGGAGTCTCTTTTCCTTCATTTATTCTGGGGCCCTTCAGATCTTGACAAATCTGTCACTCTAAATTTGCGAGAGATTATGGTGCTCTCTCCCCAGCCCGCAGAGAGGTGATATATGATATCTGCTGCCCCTATTGATTGCCTGATCTGGTGGCAGAGGCCGGCGAAATGAACTTGAAATGAACATCATGCCTCAACTCATTGTGCGTATAATACACTACTTAATCCCACATTTTTCAGCCGCTATGGAATTCAATTGATCAATCATGTTCCACTGATAGTACTGTTTTAGGGGTTATTGCTGCTCCCTCCACTCACTGACCTTTTTATTTATTTATTTTTTTGTATACGCAGGCCCTGGTGATAAGACAGGTTACAGAGGCAGCAACAGAGAGAAAGGGGGAGGGAGGCAGGAAAGGCAACAGGAAGCCTGCTACTGGCAGGGAAAGGAAAAAAGAGGAGAAGGAAGGGGTGGGGGAGAGGAAGAGAAAGAAGGTGCTAGAGGAGCAGGAAAGCAAACTGGTGTGATGAAAGCATGCAGAGAACCCCCAAGAGAGGCTGCCGGAAGCTTGAGGAAACTCCCCAAAGGAGAAGGAAGATGATGAGGAGGCAGGAAAGGCAGCAGTAATCAAGAATGGCGAAAGAGCACACAGAAAGTTCCAGGGGAACAGGGAGGAGAGGCGCAGGAGCAGGGAGAAGGCAGTGGCATTACTGTCGGGGATAGGGAGGCAGCCCTCCCAATCAGCCACAGGGCCCATAGGCTCTCACAGGCTCTCTCCAGAGGATGGGGTGGCACCCTACGAAGGCAATGAGGAAGGGTGGGAGGGAGGAAAGGAGGCTGGGAGAACACTGGGGTCAGAGGTGCAAGGAGGAGAAGCTCAGGGAAGGAGGAGGCACAGAGGCAGCAGAAGGGCAAAAAGAGAGAGAAGAAAGAGAAAAAGCTTCCCATGCTGGAAGCCTAGGGAGGTGTTGGCTGGGGTGAGGGCACTTGCCACAGGAATAAAACCAGCTGGCTCTGCTTTCCTCCAGCCTAGGTATCCAGCAAAAGAGGGCAGTCCAGGGCCTGGATGGGGGTGGGTTTGGAGGGTAGGGTGTGGAAGAGGAAAAGGAGTGGAGAAGGAGTAGAAAAGAAAAGGGAACACAGAAGAAAGACTAGAAAAGGAAGAGGAAATGAAGCGGTTGTCAGTGCCAGTCACTTGGAGGGTCCTCCACAAGACAATGGAGAGAAAGAGCTCAAAGTGGGACTTCCCCAGGGTAGAATCTCAGAGGCGACAGTGAGGTAGAGAGATAGAACTGAGCTATAAACACTGGTAGGCCCAGATACTGAAGGGCTCTCTGGCAGAGCTGGGCTAAAATAGAGATGAGGCAGAAGCAAGTCTTGATCTAGGCTTCAGAGTGAGCAGGGAAGGAAAGTGTGTAATTAGATAGCGTCCATCCCCTCGTGAACTCCTTGTGGCCAGGCACCATGACCAATGCATCTCTGTGACTCCAGCGCCAGGCACGGAGCTGGGCAAAGAGTTGGTACTAATGAATGATTGAATGAATGAATGAGGCTCTCCTGGGTGGCAATCAAAGCCAGACCCCTGGCAGAAGGTCTGTGGACTGGCCTGGCACCCCTGGTCACCCAGTCACTTGTCAGGCAAGTCCCATGCAATCCTAGCTATTAGACGATGTGGGAAGAACCCCCCAGCAGGCCCCTGAGCAGCCTGATGCTCCTTCTTCACATGCCCCCACTTCTTGTGGGTTTCTAACAGCATTAACTCTGGTCCGTAGGAGGCCCTTCCCACCCTTGTCAACACCATTGTGTCCACCTATGGTGCCTCTAACCAAGGGACAGAGAACATTATGTTCCTAGTTAAGAGCAGAACTTAAACTTGGAGCTGCAGAACTGCCATCCAAAGCAGGTGGCAGAGGTTGCTTGAGAACAGGGCCCAGAAATGGCCTCTACATTGGACTCCCCACACCAAGGCCCTGGTCACAGAGAGCACAGTTGAGATAAAATTGGTCTATCTTCTTGTGGTGGGAGCTGGTTCCAGGGAAGGCCTTTCCTAAATAAAGAGAGGAGGCCCTTGGCCTTCACCTTGATGGGATAACAAGTCAGGGCTCCAAGAAGAAGGCTGGAGTGTGGTGGCCATATGTCCTGAGCTTTCTGGAACAATTCTGATTTCCAATATTCTTTCCCACTCTCCTATGTTTTCAGATTCAATTTGGAAAATGTGGTTGCTGTAGGTCCAGTAACACCTCTAGAGCAAGTAAGCGGCCATGTGCTAGTCAGTCTCCATTAGAGAAGGAGTCAGCCCCATTCTCCTGCTGTCCCCTGCCCGGCCATTAGCAGCTGACAACACTGAGAGCTTATTACATGCCATCGAATCCCCCCAAGAACCCCAGGAGGTAAGTACCGTCATACCTATTTTAAAGATAAGGAAACCAAGGTGAAGAGAGGTTAAGTAGCTTATCCAAGGCTGTGCAGCTGGTAAATGTCAGGATGTGAAGTTAGATCCGACTCCAGAGCCTGCCCTAGACATCATTCAACTCTGCTGTCTGGGTGCCAAACCCAAGGCCCCAGCTGAGGGCCACTTGGCCCTATCTGGGAACATGGTTCCCCTCCCAGCATCCCCACTTCTCTGCCTTGCACCCTCCCTACACTGAGGCTATGGTCCTATGGTCCTATGGTCCTAGGGCCTATGGTCCCTGAGCTGGCTGAGCACAGACTGAGGCCAGAATGATTAGGGGACACCTGGTCCATATTCTTCATTTCACAGTAATGAAAACTAGCTGGTTGGGGGGTGAGAGGGGCGGGAGGGGAGGTGACCAGTCTAAGGTCATACAACAAGGTGGCAGGACTCTCAGGACGGGAGCCCCTTCCAGGTGCTTCGTCCACTACAGCATGAGCACTCTCAAGGAGAGTGCACATCACAAGTCCTTTCTGGAAAGAAGCAGGATATAAATAAATTAATTAAATTAAACAAACTGCTGAGTTAAAACTTTGACGTATATTGTTCTTCCAAGGGGAACAAAGGCTCACGCTGTCTTCTCCTCTGACCGCTCCCTATATGCTTAGCGGTTAAAGAGAAGCTTTCATAGACATTAGATTACTGGAGCTTCCTAACCACTCTCCAAGGTAGGTAGGGATTATAATCCTCTTTTTACTGGTGAGGAAACTGAGGCTCAGAGTAAATGAAGTGCAGGTTAAATGAGGGTAAGTGGCTAGCTCAAGGGCATATCCACCTGGGACCCCGCCCAAAGAAGGTGCACCACGGACAGCCGTGGACTGAGCAGCAAAGAGCAGCAGCTGCCTCCCAGCCAATGTCCAGAGCATGGGCTCCAGCAGTGGGGCCCCAGTTTCCACGCAGATGAAGAGAACTTCAGACAAAAGATCTTCTTGACTGGGAGGAGAGCCACCAGCATGGTCGCAGTGGTTACTTCTTGATCATGAGCAAATTATTCTCTTCTCATCTTAAGTTTTTCCATAATGTCCAGGCTTTGTACAATAAGCATGAACCACTTCTAGAATCATTAATAAAAATGTCTTTTACTCCTCCACAAAAACATCTGATCTCCTCATTCACTAAGCCTTGTCACTCCCCATCTATTCCTGGGCTGCCCTGGAGCAGAGCCTTACTGCCCACCTCTCTGACCCCAGGCCAGAACCCTCTGGATGGCCAACCATGAGTAGGGTTGTCCAGTGAGGTCTCGTCAGCTTGGGGAGGGAGGTAGTCCCTGAACACCATGTCTTAGGGATGATGGCTAGGGACAAAGGACAAAACTGAAGTGTTCTGTCCTCCTTGTGTGTTGACATTCTACTTGAATTCCCAAAGTAGTCACTGCAGGGACAAGAGAAATTCTTGTGCACTGACCGAAAGGTAAGTGGGGGTGATGGTAACAGACAGAATGCAATAATGGCATTTCCTGGGTGGGGAAGCACCAAGGCCCATCAAAGTCCCCCAAGTCAAGAGGGGCTGCCCAGGGGCTGCCCACAAATCCCCAGAAGAAGGAAGGAGGCATTTGAGAGGAATTCTTTTAAAATATAGTAAAGAACTACATTAACTTCAGTTTTCTAAGCCCAGATACACATATCTACCTGTCTACGGGGAAAGTGACAACATTTGGGCTTTTGCATACACTCATTAAATCCATTCAACTTTACGAGGCACGCATGATTCTTCTTCTCATTTTTTAGAGGAGAGGCAAAATGATTTGTTCAACATCATCAAACTAGTAAGTAGCAAAGGGCAGATTTGAGCCCAGAGATGTCTGACTCCAAAGCCCTCTCCACTCTATCAAATGTGCCTTCTTCATCCAAGTTCATCATCATCATCATTTATTGAGCACTAACTATGTACTAGGCAGGCTTGAGGTGCTTTACACACATTATCTCTAATCCTCACAGAACACTTGCAAAAGAGATACCATTAGTTCATTTTACAAATGAGGAAGCAAGCTGAGGGAGAATAGAAAACATGGGCAAGATTACACAGCAAAGAAGCAATCCCGGGGAGAGTAACTCAGTTCATCCGCAGACAGAAAATGACCCGATACAGGAAGAGAAAAGGGGGGGTAGGCGGGGGGAGCAGTGGGTGATCGGCCTCAACCCCTAGGGGGCCAGGGGAGCAGGAGGAGTCAGAGGCCAGCTGTGGTTGGGGTGGGGGCTCTATGCAAACATTTGCTCCATATCATTCTGGACTGGCAGCCTTGGCTGCCCTCTCTCTTCTTGCCTTAGCTCTTCTAACACTGCCTTCCTTCTCTGAGGGGTTCACCCCCAGGCCACCCCCAGTCTCCCCAGCTGCCAGTTGTTGCAGTTTCAAACTCAATTGTTCTCCTCGGTACTGAGGCAAATGGAGTCATTAATTACCTTCTATCGGCTGGGCTGAGTTCAGAATGCGATCAATATCCCCGCTTGTCATTCAGGGCAGCCGGCCTGTGCAGCCCCTGCCCCACCCCCATGGCAGCACAGGACCGCGGAGGTCTGGGCTGCCACCCTGGCCCTCCCACCAGATTGAGAACAGGGAGTGAGGTGTGGGATGCTGAGGAATGGGGCTGCCTTCCAGACTGGGAGAAGAGCAAGGATTAATGGAATGGGGAGCGAAGGAGAAAAGAAAGAGAAGGAGAGTGAGGGAATGAGGAGAGGAGGGAGTAGTAAAAGGAGGGGAGGAAAGACAGGGGAAGCCACGGTGATGGGAAGCAGGCAGAAACGGAAAGGAGAAATAGGAAAAGGAGGAGAGAGGAGAAAAGGGGTGTGCAGTGTGCTGGGAGGGGCTGGAGAACGTGCTGGAGGAAACACTGTTTGTCCAAGGATGACATTCCCCATTGCCTCCCATCCTCAAACTGGACAATCTGTGAGACTGCCTCGGCCAGGAACCCCAAGCTAAGCTCAAGAGGAGGGCACAAAGAAGCCCTTGGCAATCCAGCCCAAAACTTAGGCTTTGAGCAAGACTAGGTTCTGCCCAGCCTTCCAGCCCTGTCAAACCACCCGGTATCCTTGACCAACCCCAGCTTCTAAATACTCCATGAGTACATAAGAGCGTGAAGGGCGGGGGTGGCTGCCTGGCCTGTCTGGCTGGGCCCATCTACACCCATATGCCTCTGTGGATATTAACTGCATTAGTGGCCCTAACATAACGCTGAACTGGGGGTGACATCTCCTGGGTTGAAATCCTGGCTTTGTGATTCACGTCCTATATATATATGACCTTGGCCAAGTCCCTCGAGCCTCTCTGGATTGAGTTTCCCCAGTGTATACCAGAACCTTGCTAGCTCCTCCCTCAGCAGTATTCATTTCTCCTTTCTCTGTGTTCCAGTAGCCATATATCCAAACCTCTATTGTCGAAATAATAATAATAACTAAAATTGATCCAGTTCCTATTAAGGTACCAGACACCATGCTTAACTTACACCCACTGATTTAATCCTTACAATAACAGCAACTGACATTAAGTACTTACTATATATTAGGAACCCATCTAAGAATTTTACATGTATTAACTCACTTAATTTTCACCATAACTTAAGCAGGAAGCTTCTATCATTGTCCCCATTTTGTAGATAAGGAAATGAAGTGTAAAGGTTCAGGAACTTTCCTAAGGTTAGGCAGCTACAAGTGATGGGGAAGGCAGAAGCAAACCCAGGCAATGTACCTCTGGCAGCTGAGCTCATAACCTGGAGGAACCTAGGGCCAAGGAGGTTAGGCAACTTGCCCCAAATTACTTAGTGTAGTCAGCAAGTGGCAGACCCAAATTTAGAGTCTATACATATCATAGTTATTTTTTAATGTTTGTTTTCTCCACTAAACTATGACTATTTTGAAGGCAGGGACCCATCTTTTTCATTTTTGTAAACCTAGCATAGGGCCTGACACATAACAGGTGATGAAAAATATTGGCTGATTTGTCAAAAAGAATTTCAAAAGCAAAGGTTGATAAATTCTTAATCTGCCTTGCTCAGTGGTTTACCTTTTAGAAGGAAAAAGAAGCAGCAAAGGAAATTGCTACTCTGGATTCAGTGTCATCACATTTTACAGCTGGAAAGTACCATGGAGATCATTTAATCCAATTCCCTCCTAGAAATTAAAAAAAAAAAAGGCCCAGGAAGGTTAAATAATTTCCCATGTCACACAGCTAGTCATCGTTAGGATGGGAACTGAGGTTCTCAGCCCAGTGCCCTTTCCACCATTCCAGGCTGATAAATTCTGACCAAGAAAGAAAAACTGACAAAAGGGAAGTGATGGGGATCTGGGGAGAAAGAACCATCTCTAGAGTTGACAGTAGGAAAAGAAGGGAGCATCGGACAAAATCTGATTTGAGGAAAGCCAACTGATATGTGTTGAGGGAAAGAATGGTCATGTGATCCCATGGCAAGAGATTCTAGAAGGGGATATAATTCTATAAGGACAGGATGCTCTAAAAATGAAATTCCGCCTCTACAAGCTCAAATAATCAGCCTGACAAAGTAAAGGGAGTGGGAGTGGGGGAGGGGTGGAAAGAGAAGGATGTTTAAGGAAAATCATTGTTGTTGCACACGGATAAGCTTTAAAATATGATGAGCCTAGATTTTAAAAGGACATGTACATCGAACAGTGGAAGATTATGCGGCCATTAAAAAATCATGTTTTCGAAGAATATTTAATGATATGTGAAAATGCTCCTATATAATGTTAAGTGAAAATAGCAAGATACGAGCTATATATACAGTATCATTCCAGTTTTGATAAAAATTATAAATATAAAATTATGCATGCACAGGAAAAAAAAGACTGTAAAGAATATACTAAATTCCAACGGTGGTTACCTCTTGATGATGAGATTACGTGTGATTTAAAAAAAATTTACTGTATCTCCCAGATATTTTGCAATGAGCATGTATTACACTTATTATCAGACAAAAGTAATTTTTTTCTCCTCTTATAAAGGACACAAAACAGACGGAAGGAGGGGACTACAACCAAGGATGGATATGAGAGGAGCATGAGCCTGTCAGGAAGACAAAAGCTCAGAACAAGCTGAGACAACAGAAAAGGGCTGGGCAGCTAGGTTTGGAGGAAGAACAAAAAGGAAGGCAGGTTCAGGCTGAGTGCTTGGGAAGAGGAGGTGATAGTGAGAGAAACGAGAGAGAAGGCAGAACTTCAGCTTCCCTTTGTCTTCTCCACCAAAGAAAAGAATCTCCAAAAATGGGACCAGCAGGAGTTGCCCAGGTCACGAGAAGCCAGGCAGGTAATTCCTAACCATTTCAACTGAGTTAACTTTCCCAGGCCCAGAAAATTCATATATCAGAACCCTGGGGGAAAAAGTAGATAGGATCCTAAAAGTTTTATTGATAATCCTTGAGAAGTCACACTGAAAGGCTGAGGCAGTGACAAATGCCATCCCTTCTTGCAAAAAAGGGAAAAAGGTAAACTTATGCAAACAACACTAATAAATTTAATGTTAGGGTCTGGAAATCTTTTAGAAGAAATGATTATACAGTTAGTTTGTAGGCACTAAAAAAGAAAACGGTGATACCCTGAAGCCTGCAGTCACTCACCAAGAGTAAGTCGTGGCACATTAACTAGATACCCATGCTTACAGCAAATGCCATCCCCACTTAGATTCCCTCAGTTACCCTGGTTGGAAGCAACTGCTTTTATTTTAAACACTCATTATAGCGCTTCATACCTTGATCATAGCATCTATCTCATCTTGCTCCTATAATGATGTGCACACTGCCTTGCTACTAGATCAGAAGCTTCTTGAGGTCAAGAACTGTGTCCTATTGACCTTTGTGAATCAGTCCTGCCATGCTTTATACATAAAAGGCACTCACTCTGCTCATCAACTTAAACTGGATTTTTTAATTGATTAAGGAAATGCTGTGGATGCAGCATGTGAATATCAACATTACACAGAGAATCTCCTCCCTAACTTTATGGGCGAGATGAAGAAAAGTGAAACGGTTGATGGCTGTTGGGCTTAAATAGTACGTCAAGCATTCGTTTATCACAACCAGGAGACAGCGCTCCATTGTGGGCCAAGCGGCTCTCCTTTAGTTTAAAGGAAAAGAACTCTTAAACAAAACCTACTGGTATGATGACATAGAAGACATCCTTATGATCTCAATTGGGGGAAACTAAGAGCCCAAACCAACAAGATGAAATTCAACAGGGATAAATGGAATGCCCTATGTTTAGGTTAAAAAAAATCAATTACACAAGTGCAGAATGGAGTAGACCCGACTTGATAGCAATTGATGTGAAAAAGATCTCGAGGTTTTAGTTGACCACGAACTCAATATGAGTTTGAGTTTGACATGGCTGCTAAAAAAATCGAATGTAATCTTCAGCTACATTATGGATGTAGAGTCTCCAGATGGAGAGTGGCAATGGTTCTACTGTACTTGGCATTGGCTAGACTGTCTCTAGAGTTTAGTGTTCATTTAAGAGGGACTTTAACTGTCAAGAATGAATTCAGAGATGGGTAACCAGGGTGGTGAGGGACCTCCCTCAAGCGCAGGGATCACACCACATGAGAAACCGAAATCCACCCAGGACTCAGCCCCGTGTTTTTCCAGGTGCTCAGTAAATCAGGTGGAATGAATGGAAAGGAGGGAGTGAGGGAGGAAGGGAGAGAAGAGAAGGTGTCAAATGGAGATCTTTACCACCACTCTTTGTGTGTGGTTAATGTCCTTACCTCTATTTTAAAGATGAGGAACTAAGTTTCAGAGAGATTATGTAATTAATTAGCCAAAGGTCCCAGAGCAAGTAAGGAAGGGAGATGGAGCCTGCATCCAGACATTTGGATTCTAAGTCCTGTACTCTTCCCTCGACACCACACTGACTTAGTATAAAAGCAATGCTGAGTATAAAGGCAATGACAACTGTCCATCTATGCCCAATGTCCAGGCAGCGGCTGTGACCTGTCAGGCAGAACTGCTGGAGGGGAGAGTTCTATCTGAATGGCAGATAAGACCAGATGACCTGTAAGAGTCTGTCTCTGCCTTGTCACCACTCTCAGCCAGCCACTGGCCTCCCTCCATATGGGAGATGTCCCTGGAGACAGCCTCTCGAATCTTACCACTCCCAGTCTGGAGTCCCCTTTCCTGCTTGCTCCTCTGGCCTCTTCAGGATTCCCGTTGAACACTCAGCTGCATGGTTCAGCATTTAACTAACAGCTCCTTGTCTGGAGTGTAGCCTTGTTCCCCAAATGGATCATAAGTTCCTTGAGATCCACGTCCTGGTTATTTGCTCCTCTCATACATCCCAACACAGTGGGCACTTGGGCCCACATTGATACAAAGGTCTCCAGAGAGGTAAGTTTTCTCAATATTCGACCTATTTATACGTCAAAGCAAATCACAGACACTCAGCTCTCTGAAATGGTTTACAGGAAATCTGCCCAAGGACAGAGGGATGGCCTGAGTGATCGTTTAGGGTCCTCGTATTTCCTAACCAACCTGTAGAGAAGAGGGAGATATGGGGAGACCTAGAACCCGAGAATTGTACTAGTGCAGCTACTTTCCTGTTTTGAGTAAGTTAGCTTCCCTTCCCTCCACCCCCCCACCCCACCTCCCTTACCTGTAGGAAAGAAGGGCATGGGCACCCACTGCCAACAGAGCCAGCCTGAGTGTGTGTGACTCCTTATGTGAAGAAGTAGAAGCAGGGTGAGCTGGCACAGATGGGGGAGGAGCGGAGGGAAGGCCAGAGGCAGTGGGAGGAGAGCCAACAGGTAGTGGGGGAGAGAGGACAGATGCACAGGGAAAGGGGAGGGGTGCGTATTGGGTGGGTTTGGGTGAATTCCCCAGTGATCAACTACCCTGCCTGAGAGCATGCGCTGTGCCTCCTGCTGGCCTGCTGGTAGAGGCTGGGGCTCCAGGCTCAATGACCACCAGTGGGAAAGGATTTCTGGCCCAGTGTCTGTCTGTGTAGGACCAGAGTCCTCCGTCAGTGTCTCTGGGCTCTCAGGGAGGGGCTGAGGCCTTCTGCTTGATGCTGGGCTCCAGCTGGGGCCAGAACCAGTTAGAAACCTCTCTGGAGCCAGAAGGGAAGGGGGCTTTGTTAGCTCAAAGGACACAAGCAAGGCGAAAAATTACATACCAGGCCGCCCTAAGTATGCTTGTTTAGAGAAACTGCTTGCATTTATGAAGTCTTTGGTGCGGAAAGCAGGGTTGCAAATGACTGCATCAGAGCGACAGTAAAGGCCATTAATTTCCTGTTATGTTTTCCTGTGTTGGGGGCTTTATTAATTTAATTTTACACTGTCGAACAACAGCGAGAGCTGACACTGCCACACCGCCACGGCTGGGGTTTTCTTTTTGTGTGTGTAGCAAGGCTTTGCCTGACATGCAAATCAACGCTATTACCGGAACCAATAAAGACGTGTGGAGGGAAGAGGGGAGGGATAAGGAGGGGGAGGAGGGAAGGAGGGAGGGGAAAGGAGAGAGAAGGGGAGAGAAAGGGCGAGAGCCATCCTTGGCCAGTTTCTGCCTCCCTCCGTGCCTTACGTCTCCTGGCTTCCTGAGCATCCCCCACAATCAGCAATTTCTGCCCATCCTTCACTTTCCCTTCTACTCTTTTCCTCCCTCAACTCTGCTTTCAGATGACTCTACCTCTGTTGTCCTCCTCTGTCCCAGTCCTGGTAGAGCTTGAATAGGGACATAAGTTCCAGGGAGAGCTGAGAGATGGGCTCTCCTCACTGCCCGTGCCCAGTGGAGGCATGTCATGAGAGCACAGGGGCAAGAAATGAGATGTTGCCAACCCCGCAGTTGGGAGCAAACACCTTTGCTATAAACTTCCCTTTCCGGTCATTTTTCCCCTCTAGACTCCCCTCTCCTCTAAAGTCAAGGATCCCAGCCCACGTACGCATTATTAGTGCATACACACTCATGTGCTTGTGTACGTGACGAAGAGTCTAGAAAGGCAGATATGCTACCTTGTTTAAAAGTCCCTCTGAGAGCTCCCATATCCTAATCTTGTCAACCACTTATTTCCTTTGAATTCCCCCCCAAAAAATTGTCTCTAATTGTTTCTCCTCAAGAGACTTCAGCAGCTTCCTTCAGAAGCCGCAAAGTACCCAGCGCCTCTAGACTAAGTGCTGGAGAAAAGTGGATCCCCAGCATCAGAAAAAGGCAGGGTCCTGGGAGACCACATTCTGGTTTCTTTTACTACCTAGACCTCATCCCTACCAGCCCAAGACTACTGGCACTGCCCCTCACCCAGAGCGGCTGCCACTGCTGGTTGCCCCAGTGGTCCACACTGCCCTTGGCCCAGCTTATCACACCATCAGTCCACCCCGATGTCCACAGTGCCCATGTGTCTGGGTTGGCCACGCCACCAAAGGAGATGGAGATGGGGGTGGGGTGGTAAGAAGGAAGAGAAGGAAAGCTCCTAGAGTCCTTCCTACCAAACACCCGTCTGCATCCCTCCATCCCAGGCTTCAGAGTCTGCCGGAGCCTAGGGAGCTCCGTGTGAGTCAGTGAGACACACACACACACACACGGGGGTGGGGGGGAGAGAATATGTGTGTGTGTATGTGTGTGTCCGTGCGTCTCTCCCTCTGACAGTGGCTTGCTCGTACTCCTGCCTGCACTTTCTGCTTCAGGAGCTGTTTGGTAGGCTTGGAGAGGCTGCTGGATGGAACCCAGCTCTCCCTAGGAGGAAAGCATAAACTTCATAAACTGCATTTACTTTAATGCAGGTTCCTGGGGCTGCTTTCCTCAGGCTTTTCTTCCCTCCCCTTGTCCGCTCTGTCTCGATCACATTTTATCCCTGCCCCTATGTGCACCCAGACCTCTCTCTCTCACACACACACACTAAAGCCAGTACTCCTGAAAAAGAGGAAGCCTGGGGCAGGAGGAGAATGCGCAAGGTATAAAAGCTCTGTTTAAGGGAGAAAGCCCTAGAAAGACCCCGTGGGATGCCCATGCACTTGTCTCCAGTGGAGAGGAGCACAGAGGCTGCTTTCAGGCAGGCAGGTGTGTGCCTCAGGGAGGGAGGGATGCTGACATTTCGGGAGATGGCCAAATTAGGAGCCACCTGAAGGCTGGGCCACAGGGCTCCAAGGAAGGGAGGGAGAAAAGGCGAGGCCTCCGCACAGGTTGAGGTTTGTGAGGCCTCCCTTGTCTGGTGTTGTCAAGGTCAGCAGGTTCGGGTTCATCGAAGGGTCAGGATGGTTTGAATTACTGGCTCCGCGGCAACTCTGCTCTAAGGCTCGTGATCCAGGCCTAGCCCTCCCCCAACCCTCCTTGCCTTTCCACCCCCACGGGGCAGAATGGGGAGGGTCCCCTGAGAGCCCTACGGCCACCAGGGGCCTGAGGAAGGCAGGCAGGGGAGGGGTCCTTCCCTGGACTCCAGGGCTCCTTTTTGTGTAGCCAGGAATGGTCGGGGAGGCTGCTGGGACCCACTCCTCTAACAGACAGCAATCCTGGGTGTCCCCAGCCCCCCTTCTCTCCAAACCCCTTTTCCAAGGGGGCCTCCATGTCCCTGCCCCCCTGGCCTGCAGAGGAGGAGGCACCCAGGGAGGCGAGCCCGTGAGCAGCATGCCTGGGGGACAGCCTCAGTGCCCGGCTCCTCCCTCCTGCGTCCAGAGCCTGTGCTTGCTTAGGGGAGAAGGGCAGAGCTGAGGCAGCGGATTTCTCGCTTGGTGCCCTTGCCAGGTGGGGGAAGGAAAACGATGCCTACCTGCCATGGTAGGAAGGCAGTTGCCAAGTGGAAGACTAGGAGTTGAAGACATACTCTAACAAGATGGGCATGCACACACGTGTGCACAGGAGTGTACAGACGCGGGAGTGTGGAGGAGGACCTGAGGCCTTTGCTGGGAAAGTTGTAATACTGTGTTTTCCCCACCCCAGTGTCCAGTGGTGGAGGACACATACGGCCGCCTCTACCGCGAATCTGTACGTTCTCTCCTGGGGGGTGGTGTCGACCTGTCTATTCTGACTTTTTGGCACTTCATGAAAAACAATACTCTTTCATGTTAAATCTCAACATACTTCCTTAAACAACTAAACATAATTCTTTATCCACAACAGCATGAACTGGTTGGGAAACTAAGGTGGTTGATGATTTGGCTGCAGCCTCTGATATAAACACAGGGATTTATGTATAGATTCATGCACCTGTGTCAGCTCCACACAGCATGGCTACACCCTGCTATGTCCCCACAGAAAAAAGTGAGTCCATGTGTGCACAGGGTCCGAGACAAAGGTCTTCATAAAGCACGGACATAACCTATACCTACGTCTGTATAATGACATGGTCAGTATTCAACAGGCTCATGGCCAATATTACCCAGAGAGTTTGGCTAAAATATGCGATCCAACTAAGATAGAAAAATTCCTTCCTCGGGTATGAACGGTCTAATTTCCCAGGTTACTAGGAAGATATAATCGTAACAATGAATGTGTGTTCATAAGTGAACTTTTTTTTGGTGTCTTAGAGAATGCTGACCTTTGAACCTTAGTTCTTTCTTGGACTGGAGTGGACATTAGCCAAGTTTGGATATTTGTTGGAGAATGCACATAGGCTGAGCTTTGTTAATACTGTCAAACTCAGGCACTTGTCTAGACAGATGATTACCTTCAGGTAGATCTGGTTTCTGGACTTTCATATGACCTGCCTCATGAGGGGCAGTCTGGGACCCATGCTAGGTAGGATAGTATGTGTGAAATCACATGATTCCAGCAATGATCCACAGAGTTCCTCTCCTTAGAGAAATGCAAAGTCTGCTGGGCTTCCCTCTGCCAATATAACACCTTCTTAAAGTGCCCAGCCAGGGCCTGGAGGAGAGTGAAAGCAGAAAGAGGATCTACAAGTCCCCACCCACCGTGTAAGCTCACTTCAGAGCTCTGAGAAGGGAATCGCATGGCTGGGTGGGTATGTGTGTGCACAGATTAGGTGGTGAACAGATGTAACTGTGCCCAAGTGCCGGGTTTAGGTTAAGGAATCAGTGCAACCTCGTTTTATTTACCCAACGTAGTGCAACATCACCGTTGTCTTCTGGGCCCTCCTCAGCACCCCTCCCAGCTCCTTCAGGCTGAATCCTGTCCCACTAAAATGGTGTGTACTCAGCGAAACTTCCCCAAGCTCTTCCCATGCAGAGAATGCTCAGATCCCTCTCTGCTTCTGCCAGCCCCCTGCCTCTGGACCAACAGGCACCGTGGGCCTGAGAGAATCACGCTCTGGCTCCTGCCTCTGCCTCTACATGTCCGCCCATGCAAGGCTACCAAGGGGCGCTCACCTGCAGACTTCCCCCAGCAGCCTCCTCCAGGACCGCAGGCTGCACCCAAAGTCCCAGGGCCTGGCAGCTGGGCAGTGGCAGCCTCTCCTCTTCCCTGGGGTCCTCTTTGCCTGCCTTTTCTGACACCAGCACTCCTCCCGCTGTCCCTCCAGAAAGAGAGCGGGGAAGAGAGGACGGTGACCAGGGCACGCCTGGTTTACATTAATGAGATACACCGAGTGTAATCCAGCCATGGAGGCAGCCTACAAAAGGAGGCGATCGCGGGCGGCCAGGAGCAGAGCCGCTCAGGTAATTGGTTTATCTATCTGGAAGCAGGGGGAGCAATCTCAGCACAGACAGACTAGCAGTAAAGTCTCTTCCTTAAGGCTATTTCCTTTGTCTTTTCAATTGCTTGCACATCCATGTGAGAGAGGGAGAGAGTGTTAAAGAGAGAGGGAGAGGGAGAAATGTTAATTTGTGAATTAATGGCTTTTCTCAGCGGAATTGTAAATTCAAATGTCACCTCACACGGTGACACCACGGCTGGTCTGCTGAAGAAGCAATGATAAGATCCCCCACCTCCCTCGGTGCCCCTCCCTCCCCAAAGATAGCTGTGGAGTGGAACATGCTACTTTTAATTTGCAATAACAACACAACAGAGGTATGCGGTAATGACTGCCTTCTTCCACCCTCCTCCTGGCTTCCTTCCCCCCAGTCCAGTTGGCTCCCCATTTCCTCCCTCCCCACCTCTTTGCTCTTCTGAAGCAACACCTCACCTTGCCCTGGCTGCCCCCCACCCCACCCCAGCCAGGGCCTTATCACATGCTGGGGGGGGGGTGGGGGCGCCTTTAGAATTGACGATGCTGCAACCCTCTCTTCTCCTTCAATAATCAGGGAATTAATGACCCTGAAGTTAAAGTGAGGCTGATACCGAGGCCCTGCCCAGCGTTGGGAAAAAGCCTTCATTGTTTTCAAGCAGGAGGCGGGCAGCAGTGAGGGAGATTCATGGATGGAGATTGAATATGCAATTTTCTTTCACCTTGCCAAGAGCTGCCCCTGGGCTGTGCCTGGCCTAAATTTTTCCTTTTACCATCTCTGCCTTATCCGGCCCTCCCACCTCCCTTCCATTCTTTCCAGAAAATTACCTTCAAAATTGATTTCCACTTTTACAAACAAATATAATGGGAACACAGGAAAAAACTTGGGCCGTGATGAATTAGGGCTGTCAGGTGCTTCCAGGTCTCCTTTGCTTTTGTTTTACTACCCGATCTGCTCTTTGTTTTTCCAAGGGCTGGAAAAAGTGCCCCCATCCACTGAGTGCCTGACCCTCCAGGCCCCCAAACCCAGCAGTGGCCCATGGCGGAAGTGATCTAGGCCCTAGACTCTGTTAGCCTCTTGGTTTCCCAGCCACCTCCTCCTCTTCCACTCTCTGGCCCTTAGGAACCCACTCTAGGAAGTCTCTAACCCGCCCCCCCCAGCTATGTCCCCTGACCCCCACACCATGTTCCCTCTGGCCCCCATACCTCTTAAAGTCCAGACCAGATGCAAACCTCCACCTCCTCTAATGTGGGCAGGATCAGTGTATACCTCGACTAGAGCAAATAAGAGACAGACAGACACTAAGAGATCCCGAAAGACAGGCAGGTAGAAGACCAGGGGGCAAGACCACAAGATTGGGAGGCCAGGCTCCTCTTCAAAGAGCTGCGAGGGTTCCAGGTGGCACCTCTCACAGCCTGAGGGTGTAAGGGTTCCCAGCTCCCAGCTGCCTAGCCTTGGGCCCCAGGCCACCCCTGGAGGCAGGCTCAGAACAGCCCACCCATTTGCCAACAGAATGCAGGGTGATGCCTACGGGCCCTTTGGGCAAAACTCTATATGCACACCTGTGCTTCATGGACCCTTAACACACTCAGGCCTGACTTAGAGCTCTCTCTGCTCACTGGCGTTGGTGGACGTGCACCTGCTCACATCTGATCATCTCTTCAAGTATGTACACTACCCAGAAAACTGCACGCCTGCCTAGCGCATGGCCTTCCACATCCCCTCTCACTCAAAGATCTCAGAATGGTAGAAAACTCACACACACCCGCATTTGCATAAACCAGGTAAAAAATTACAAACATACATTTCCCAAGGTAAATATATAAACTTGCATGTGAGAGCAGAAATGCACTGCAATAGATAGAGGGAGGGATGCCTCCAAGTTAGTACAGAAGGGCTCCTATATTTATTTATACACATCTAAAATGCTGGGGGATGATAAGAGATGACATGTGGCCCAACCAAAGACCCCAGAGCAAATGAGTAAGCAGAGGTGGGCAAGGGCCCTCCCAATCACACAGGGGAGGCTGACATCTTCCCCCCACCGCCCTGGTCCCATCCAGGTTAACTTATCCCAAGGTGAGCTTCCCCAGGCTGCCCTACTTAAAAGGAGCTGCACCAAGGTTAGGGAGCCTGTGCCCAAATAAGTTTCTTTCTGACACGACTTCATTTCCTCTTGAGACATAAACCTGCCAATTAGGCCTTCCTCCCCAAACACACAATGACCCATCTTCCAAGATGGAGTTGGCTCAACACTCTATAGCCATGATCTCATGTCCTCTCTATAGTCCCAATGAAGTGCTGTTACCACCTCCATTTTACAGAGAAGACTGAACCCATGAAGGTTAAGTGACTTGCCCAAGGCACTGAGATTGAAACCCGGCTGTGCCTCACTCCAGGGCCCACATCCTTCCCCACTGGGCCCCACTGCCCACCCGTGCTGCCCTCCATGGACTTCCTGCCGGCCTCCACCCTGAATCCTCCTTCCTGGTGGGGTCCTGCCTTCTCTTGCCTGCCGCCAGGGCTCCTAGACAGGGCAGGCGCTGCTCATTTCCACAGCCTAATCCCTCATTCGCTCCAAGTCCAACCTGAGCAGCACACTCCAGGACTTCTAGGAGGGAAACTAAGGAACTAAACCGCTTCTTCCAGTTACGGCTTCATCCAAAGCAGAAGGGAGCTATTAAAGGCAGCGAGAGGACTCAGCTGTTTGCAGCCGTACAACCTGCCCTGCCTGCAAACGCACAACTGCACCAGTTTGGCACCACTCAACTGCACAACTCATTGTGCACCTAATTAATGGAATGCAGAATCCCAGCCCCCTGCAATCCCACACATCAAAGGACGATACCAACACTCCTCCCCTCACACAGATCAACAGACTCACACCATATGACTTCATTTGGATTTTTGGACAAGTTATGTAATTGCTCTGTGCTTCAACAACACTGATGGACAGCAGTGCTTTGGGCTGCAGCCGAAAGCAACTGGGTGAAGGCAAAGGACTTTGGTTTTTCAACCTGAAAAAAAAAGACAAGAATCTCTATCCTCCAGCCACGTAAGCCAGGGCATGCAACATTCAGGGAAGTGGTGTCCCTTGAAAGGACCCTAATATACTCACCCGTAATTGTAGCCAAAAAGAGGTAAATATTTTAGCAGGGTACTGAATAGGGGTCTACCTTCTCAGACTGATGGACAGCCAGTCTTCCGGGTGCTTTGTGACAAAACTTCCTCATCTACCCCTCGTCTGTCACCTATCTCATTCTGGGAGTTCCTGGACTCCTGGAGGCAGGGGTGTCAGAGCTTCATCACTAGCACATTTTTCAAAGGAAAGTCTGGAGAGTTTTCCACACTTCCACAGGCCAAGGCATGAGAAGGCCTCTCAAGCAGGCTCCCAGTCACTGTCAGGTTCCTTTTTCCCCAGAGTCACAGCCGATAGGCCCGTTACTAATACCCCACGGATCTGAGCACTGCAGATACTAATAACGCTGTCCTTATTCCGAGTGCCAATGCCAATAATGCGTTGGGTATTATCACTGTGAACACCAATAACTGCCGCTGAGATAGTCTCCATAATGCCAGCACACGCTGCCGTGATTGTCCTCGCTAATGCCCACCACCGTGACATTGTTAGAGCTGAAGAATAGGCCGAACTGTACCCAGAGGCAGGAGCGGGAGCGGCTTCCTCGAGGACAGAGAGGCTCACAGCTTGCCCTCGGGGTGGGACATTTCTAGGTAGATGCCAGAGCGTGGGGCCAAAGGAGGACCAGCCTAGCCAGGGCAGCAGGGTCCTTCTGGAGGGAGACATGCCCCTCCACTCTCCAGAGGTCTAGTCTCCTGACATGTGTCCCGTTCCCATCCCAGCACCCCTCAGTGCCCCAAGTCAGTTTTCTCTTGTGCCTGCAGCACTGGGCTGGTAGCTGAAGGACACACCTGAGTGTCTGTGCAGCCCATGCCCGAGGCTGCCTCCTGCAACCGGCCTGCCAGCTGCTCTGCTACCTTGGCCTGACTGCAGAGTTGGGCTACATCATCTTGACACATAATTATCTCCCCTATTCTTAATCATCTGAGCTGCTTCCTAATGCAAACAGGGCCTGGCTGCTTGGAGGCACCCAGAGTGGGGGAGGGGGAGGATGGGCTGTGAAAGGTCTGCCTTTGCTCTCGCCTTTCCTTTCCTCTCCCTTCCCACCTGGGTCCAATGGATCAAGTGTGTGTTGGGTGGGGTGGGGGGGGGGAGGGCAGGTGGTTGCAGAGGGGGAGATCAGGGAGAACTGGCCTCCTTCATAGGTTCTGGCCTCCATCAGGGAAAGGACCGTTCCATCTGGTCTGGGGCTGGTGAAGAGGAGCAGGGAGTCAGAGCAAGAGAACCACATGCCCCTAAAAGAAGCTGGGCTCCTGATCCTTCTTGCCACCTGGCTAGGCCTAGGAGGGAAGTGCTTAAGCAGTAAGAGGAAACTTACAGGCCCCCATTATCCTTCACCTAGAAAACTTCAACTGCCTCCCGAAAGGACTCCCCTCTGCCATCACCATCACCCTGCTGGAGGACGGTCTTCCCAAACCCAGCCCTGCTCTTTTCCCTTCCTGCGCAGACACTTTCAGTGGCTACCCATGCCTGCAGAAAAAAGTCTAACCTCCATATATGGTCCAGTCTTGGCCTGATCTCCTGTGACCCTAACCCATCGACTTAGCCTGACCTCCCATTACTTCCCCTCATGCCTTCATCCCAACTAAAGTGCCCCTGTATTTTCTCACCACAGTACCTTTGGTCACAAGGCCAGTCTATCACATAGAATTTCACACTACAACTGTCTTTGAACATGCCCCTCATCCATCCCTCAGGCCCTGCCCTCAAATTGCAGCCTTTCCTGGCAAGTTACCCCCTCCCCACTCTGAGCTCCCACAGCCTGCAGCACAAGCCTCGATCACAACGCAGATATCAGATGGGCCTTTCTGCTCTCTGGGCTCACATGTTTTACACGCCCCACTAAAGGGTAAGCACCTAAAGGACAAGAATCATATCTTGTTCTGCTTTGGGATCCTGTAGCACCAAGCCTTTCTTGCAACTGATGCACAGGAAGGGTTCACTGAGTTGAATTGACTTGAAACAATGAATGTGACCAATTGCTCAGAGAGAAGAGCACTCTGTTCTGGGCCAGCCAGGCCCAACCCAGGGTGGCCACAGCCTCACGCCAGTGCCTCCTTACCCCTGGCCTCCTTTCATGGCCCATAGGAGCCCAGGAAGCAGAGGGCATGATTGGATGATTGGCCCCAACCACAGACCAATGGGGGAGAGCAGAGAGGAGATCCTGTGGCCTCCCCTGGCCCCTGGACATCTCACATTCTAAAAAATGCGGGGGGGGGGGGGGGGGTTAAAGGAGAAACCCTTAGGGTCTGAGACAGAATCTTCCAAACCACTGAGGGTGCCAGGCGCTTGGCTAAGGCCTCAGTGTGGGAAACCCCCAGGGAGAATTGGGACTCAGGGCGTTTACCCAGCCTCCCCCTGCCCATCAGGGGCTGCCGCCAAAACAACCACAATGAAATTTAGTGAGTGGCAAAGGCCGTGGCAGCCAAATGGGTTTGGATATTTTGGAAGAAGGAGAAATAGAGCCAGACAAGCTGTTTTCCTGTGAAATGAGGCCATTAGGGCTTCTGGAAGGAGGCCAGCACCAGGTCATCACTGTCTTGCCAGACCCAGGCCTCTCCTACACTCTGTCCCTCCTGCTGGAGGCCAGGGCTCTCACACTCCCTTTTCCCTCAGCCTAGGCCCAGGGAATCTCAGCTTTGTCCCTTTTTTCTGTTCCTTACCCTCTAAAGCTGCCCCAGTCAAGAGCTTGTCTATGCTTGGGATGACTATATGATTTATTGTCCAAACAGGACATTTTTAGGAGAAAGAGGAGATGCTGACTGGTCAAGATGCAGAGACAAAAGGCATAAATTGGGATGTCCTGGGTTAATTAGATGTATGGTCACCCTCTTTATGCTTATCTTTAGAGGATTCTGTCTATTTCATGGGAGGTACCCTTAAAATCATATGCCTTCCTTAGACCAGGAGGTTACTGCTTCCCCAGCAGGGACCATGAGATTGGGGCAGGAAGCAGGCTCCAGACTGGTGTCTCCATTTGTCTGGGCCTGCCAGCCCTGTGCCCTGGCCTCATGCATCAGAAGAGAACCAGATGGTCACTAAGGGACCCCAAATATACAATTGAAAAACACCTTCTCCGAAGCTCATTGCCACCACCCTCTCCTCTTACTTCCTTTCCCCTCTCCCCCTCCTCTCCACTCCCTTCGTCCTTTAACTCCACACCTAACAGTTGTCTGTACCTTGAGGAACTATAAGGAATGAGGGGAAAGGCCAGAGAGGAGCCTGAGTGGAGCCTCCTCCCATGGAGAAGAGTACAGAGGGCCCATGTCCAGCTCCCTGAGTGGTTATAAAGGGCATAACATCCATGTGTCACAGAGAAAGGACACTAGGGTCAGCTGTACATGGCATCACTCCCCATCTCCTGATGGGCTGGGATCAGGTGAGGACAAGGAAGGTTGGCCTTTCATTCTGGGGTCAGGGACCAGCTGTTCCCCTACCTCCAAAACCTTCCAAAGGTACAGGGTTCATGCTTCTCCTCCTGGCATCCCACTGGGATATTCAGGGTGAGTCCCAGAGGAAGATGAGGTAGTCAGGGCTGCTGAGCATATGGTGAAGCTGATGGCCCCACCAGCAGCCTGCCCCCCTCTCTCCAGGAGCCAGCAGGACAGTGGGGGGACCTGGGCTTTGCTACTAAAACTGATCTCACAGCAGAGCAGCTGCGAGGCCAGGCCGAAACCGGAGCTCTGAGTCCAAGGACAAAGCATGCACAAGGGAAGCCAAGCCTCTTCCCTCCTCCCTACCTTCATCACGTTTCCTCTTCTCGCCGTTAGAGCGAGGGATCCCCAGGATCCCGTTGATGGAGTAGGATCCCACTGGATCATTGGAGGCGCTGGAAACAGGAGGGGAGGCCGTGCTGGGAACTGGACAAGAGTAAGGAGGAAATACCATTAGGAGAGCAGTTGTGAGTGCAGGCCAAAGCCCCAAAGCTCAGGCAGAGAGAAGCAGAGGGAGTAGGAGGGATGGGGAGCTCACATCCCCTTCATCCTCTGAGGTTTAGGGGAGTGGCATTGCTATGTACAGTGCAGGGTATTCACTTCTGTCCAGCCCCGGGCTGAGTGGCAACCAGTCAACCCCAGGCCTTCTCTGCAGACCTATAGATTTGACTGGAGCCCTTGAACTCACTTCCCTGAAGATGGATGGAAACGCCAAAGCTGACTGAATCTAGAAAGCAACTCGGCAGTCCTGTAGAGAGAACAGCTCCTAGGATGCCTCCTTGCACAGCTCGTCCAATCTCTGGGGCCAGGCAAATCCTTCGAAAGAAACCCCAGCTCACTGTCTCTCAGTCTCCTGGGCTGCGTCTTTATCAGTCCTGATTTAGAGTCTGCGGCTTTCTAAGATCTGTCTCTGATTCTCTAAGAGACACAAGAATGGTCCCCATAGTCCCCAAGAGTGTTTAGCTCCTCTTTCCCAGTTGCTTCTGGTCTTGGAATCACTTGAGAAGTTCCTAATTTCCCCCTCAGGGCACAGGCTAGTGAACACATTCACTCCATGGTGATCAACTCAGGTACAGCCCGGCCCAACCCTCCCTCCCAGCACACGCTGTAACCCAGGCCCTGTAAACAACAGCTCCTGCCAACTCCAGGAGGGCTGGGACCGGCCACTTCTACTTCCTGCTGGTCAAGAGAGAAGGGAACAGCTTCCAAGAGGGGAAGCAGGATAAGTTTAAACATAGCCCAGCTCCTCAAACCCCAGGCCTCATCTATGGCTGTAGCAGCACCATGCACCTTGGGCCAAAGGGAAGACAGTATGTGTGTGTGTGTGTGGGGGGGGGGGGGGGGGGTGGCAGGTGCTCTGGTAGACCTGGTCATGTCTCTGAGAAGACATGAGCAAGGGTCAGTAAATAAGGAGGTTAGAGAAAGGCAGAGAGTTACCAAGGGCATGAGAGAGACACAAAGAGATCAAGAGAGACAAACGAAGAGGAGGGAAAGAGAGAAAGAGAGGAACAGGTCCAGAGCTGCACCTACAGAGAGAAGAAAAGAGAAAGGGATAGGCAGAGAGAGGAAGGAAAGGGAGAGAAGGATAATTTTAAAATTAAGAAAATAAAAATGGAGTAAGAAGGTTGATATGAAAGAGGGCGGGGACAGGTAGAGAGAGAGAATCAGATAAAAACCAAAGATAGAGAAGGAGGAGGAAGGGAAGGAGAAAAAGAGCTAAAGGAAAAATACTGACTGAGAAAGAGAGGAGAGAGACAAAGAGAAAGAGAGAGGCGAGACACAGACTGACAAGGCGAAGCAGCTGTGAGATGCGGATGGAGGCAGAGAACCAAGCCTCTAGGGGCTCAGGGAGAGCATAGACTGGGTAAACGACCAGGTCTTGGACCTCAGAGAGGTGGGTGGTGGGCATTTCCCGGGGCTGGAGCTGAGTTTCCCAGGTCTCCTAGGTGGGGACCAGCTTCCCCGCTTCCCTGAGCCCTCTTACCAATGGTGTGGCCAGGGGCAGTCACTCCCGTCCCAGCCCCATCCGGCGTTGGGTGGAAAGGCTGCTGAACTTTGGTCCTGATGATCCTGCAACAGCATCGCAACAGCATCACACATGACATGCCCTCTCCTGCCCCAGCCAACTCCAGCCCAGCCCTGCAGAGGAACTCTTCCAAGCGCCTCAGCTCCTTCCTCACCCCTCTGCTCCCTGCACCCCTGCCGCAAAGCATGAGCCTTCCCCGCTGTTGGCTCTGCGGATCCAGTGTAGCGCAGCTCTGGGCCCAGGCTGTCTGCATCCTGTCCTGCCGTGTGCGTTGTCTGAATTGCAGTGTGATTTTTGGTAGCAAGGATTGGGGCAGCAGAGCAAGTGGAGCACAGCATCCCTCCCCTTTCTGGGCGTGGGGACTGCCCTGGTGACTTGCTGTCCACCCTCGCCCCCTCAACCACACACATCTCCTCCTGGGAACAGGACTCCCTGGGTCTGGAGATTGTTTTGGAGCTGGCTTTCTGATTGGGACTGTATCACAGTCCTCCAGAGTTGAGGGAGGAGGCAAGATGTCCCCACTTCCTGTGCTAAAGAGAAGTAGCCAGGGAAAGCCTGGGTCACAGATGACCTTTTGTCCCCAGGATTCCAACACATCACATGGTCTCCCCTTGCCAGATGTGAGGCTCTGAACAACTTCTTGAGCCCATTTAGTGGTCTCAAACAAGTGAAAGCCCTGTCCAGCCCACTGGCCTGATGGCCTCCTTTTCTGAGGTCTCACTTGGACCACAGCTTCTTTACCAGCCTAAGTGACAAGCCTACTGTCCTCCCTGTGCACTCTTGGGGGTGGGGGCCCAGACCAAACATCCCAGGGCTGGGGGTGAGCCTGTGTGCCAGTGATCCGGAGGACCCAGGGCTCAGTGATGCAAAAGACCAGCAACCCTGCAGCCAGGACCAAGGAACACGCCCCTCCACCCACTGGTCAAATTAGGTGCCCTTGGGAGCAACTTTTCCCAGGGCGTTGCTCCTCCCGCAGAGAGACATGTGAGCCAAGTCCACCTCCACCAGCCAGGTGAGTCACAAGCCCTGACTGGACCTGAGCACTCACAAAGGCAATAGAGATAAGGCCCCTGCCTCACAGCGCTGGAAATGAAGTTGTGGGGAAGGAAGACAGCCACCCAAAGAAGCTAGGTAACCCAAGGGGCCAGGCAGGAAGTGCCAAAAGGAGGCAGAGGAGGAACCAGCCCCCTTGTAGGTGAGGGAATTAGGAAAGAAGTGACAGAGGAGGCAGAACTTGATGTAGATCTTCAAAGCAGAGTAGGGCTGAACTGATATATATATATCTATATATATCTCTCCATATATAGATATATAGATATATGGACACGTAGGAACCAGAGGCACGGAGGGTAGTGGAGAGGGCACTGGGTCGCACGGCCCTGAGTCTGACTTCTGACTGCCATTAAGCGGCTACATAGCTTTGGGCTCATCATTCTACTTCTGGCCTCAGTTTCTTCAGCTATAAAGTAAAGAGGCTGGACTACAGGATCTCTGAGGTCGCCTTCCCCAGTAAAAAGCAATATGATTCTAAGATGAACAAAGAGGCCATGGGGAGGGGGTTATAAGCAGGTGCTGGAGGAGAGTAGAAGCAGATCATGGACGCTGAGGGAGCACGCTGTGTTAGGGGTTAATGCCTGGGCCGGTCAGCCAGAAGGGTGGGGAGTGTAAGGGAGTAAGAGGAAGTCAGGCCGCAAACTCTGAAGTGATAATGATGAGAGTGATTTCCCACTTATTGAGCATCTATTATGTGCCAATATTATACGCAATTTATATTACTTACATATACTACTGTTAATTCTCACAACCTCAAAAGTAAATACTATTATCCTCATTTTGCAGACTGAAAACCAGAGCTGACAGAGGTTAAGTAGCTTACTCGAGATCACACTGCCAGTTAGAGGAGAGTTAGAATTCAGTCTCTAAAATGTGTGCTTTTTGTTGCTTTGTCATACATCTTCAACGTATAGGAACCAGGTTTAGAGAGTCTCAAGCCGTGAGTGACTTCTAAACTAGAGGGGACATGTACAAACTGATCCTGGTAAAGCAACACACACGCAGGAGGCCATCGCAGGCTGATCCCAGGAAAGAAAGGGAAGAATCTGCAAGTCATCGTCAAGGCAGGATGACCAGAATTTGGCAACTAACTGGAGTCGACCAAGGCCCTAAAATCCCAATTCCGTGTACCTGGAAGGCGGGTGGGGCTTTTTTGGTTTGTTTTTTAAAGATTTTATTTTTTTCCTTTTTCTCCCCAAAGCCCCCTGGTACATAGCTGTATATTCTTAGTTGTGGGTCCTTCTAGTTGTGGCATGTGGGATGCCGCCTCAGCATGGCCTGATGAATGGTGCCATGTTCATGCCCAGGATTCGAACCAGCGAAACCCTGGGCCGCCGAAGCGGAGAGTGTGAACTTAACCAGTCGGCCGCGGGGTCGGCCCCAGGCTGGGGGTTTGTACTACTGTCAGGAATAGGGACATGCAGCGTTTGAGGTGGTGGGTAGCATCCAGGTGGGCCTGGCCATGCACCAGCTGGCACAGCAGATATGGATTTGAGAGACTGTCAGAGAAAGGGGTGTTGATAGGGACAAGAGGTCTAAGGAGCGGATACCAGAGGACACCTACTTTCAGAGGCTGGGAAAAGAACCTGACCTTGCAGAGGAGACAGAATTGGTTGTACAGGAAATGGCAGAACCAGGACTGGGCAGTTTCACCTAAGTCGATGGAGAAGAACATTTCCAAAAGGAGAACATAATCCACAGCATCAATGGTGACATAAAAATCGAAGGGAATTGGGAATAAGAAGAGGCACAGATTTGGGAATTCTGGCGACCACCAGTGACCTTGGGAGAGTGGTCTCAACAAAGCAACCAAGGCAGGAGCCAGACAGAAAGAGGTTAGGGAGTGAGTAGGAGGAGAGGGAGGCAGTGAAAGTAGACTATTGCCTTCAAAAATTTGTAGAAAAGGAAAGAAGAGGAAAGTGTGGAAGCCAGAGGACGGAACTGGCAGCTGAGTGGAGGGAAGGCTGTTTAGGGTAGGAAAGACCTGGATTTAAGTTTGTAGGCTGAGGAGGAAGAAGCAGTGAAGAGGGAGAGACTGAAGTTGCCTGAGAGAACGTAGACGATTCCGAGAGAAAGACCAAGGAGAGAATGGAACGCAGGGCATGGGCGAGCAGTTAGCCAGAGAAGGCATGTTTGGAGACAGTCAAGAGCTTCGAAAAGGAGCTTTTACAGCTTTATCTCTCAGCAAAGCAGAAGGGAAGGTCATCTCTCAAGAGTTAGGGGGAAGGTTTGGAGCATGATCACGACGGGAAACACCAGACAGTAGCTAAGGGCAGTGTAGACTGGTCTAGACAAAAAATCTAGAAGGAGGCTGAGCAGCTCAGAGCCACTGCCCCTAATTCATTGCAGCAAAAGCTTCTGGGGTCTCACTGGGCCTGCGGGTGGCTCTGGCTTCAGGGCTGATGGGCTCTGGACTAAGGGAGCCCCAGGGCTGGGGCTGGGTGAGACGGACAACTGGATGGCCTTGCGGAGTTTCTGTCTTTGTTACCCAGAACCTCTGACCCCTGGGGCGCTGGTGCAGATTTAGCTGAGGCAGCAAGTGATGGAAAATCACTACTCCCTGACAGCAGCTTGGTGGTGCATGGGAGAGGAGCTGGGCAGGGTGTCTGCTGTGAGTTACTAATGCTCTTGGTGTCCATCAATGCCCCCCAGGCGGTGGGCACTTGCCAATCCTCAGAGCTGATCTCAGGGAATTTAAGAACCTGGATTGGGGAAACCAGATGGTCACCCATTGGCCTCCTTCCCCGGGTTCTTCTTCCTCCTCCTCCAATTCTTTTTCATTCTTGGCCCCACAAGACAGCCAGACACATCTATGGCCTCCCTGGCTGCAGGCAGGTTTGGCTTGGAAAGTCAAGTCCTGGGATATGGATCCTGGGAGGGTGCAGTCGGGAGCCTTGAAAGGCGCCCCTCTACTGGGGCCTGGGAGGTGCCATTCCCCGTTTCCATGGAAAGCTGTTCCTGCCAGGGTCCCTGCTCCCCACTTCTCTTCCCAGCACGCCTTCCTTCACAGGGATGCTCCTTCTCCTCCCGCCTTTCCTAGGACCTTCCAGGGTCCAGCACAGGCACTCCAGGCACTTGGTGTCTCCCACAAGGTTGTTGGCAGAGCAAAGGGATGAAGGGGCAGGCTCCGAGCTCAGACTGCCTCAGGCTGAGTCCCAGCTCTGTTACTTATTGCCTGGGAAACCCTTGGCAGTTTCTTATTCCCTCATCTGTAAAATGAGATAATAATACTATCTACTTCCTAGGACTGTGGTGAGGATTAAATAGGATAATCCACGTAAAATGATTAGTATGATGATTGGCTCAGTAAATGCTGCTATAACAATAACTACTGGTGTTATTATTCCTGTGGGTGACCCCTAGGCCTGGCTGCTTTCTATGTAGGGGCTGAGCCAGGTGCAGGCAGGAGGCCTCTCAGCCCAATTTGCCGCAGCCTTGTCAATGCAGCTGCTGCGGAGACCCTGGGAAGAGCGTTGAGAAGACAGGAAACAGAGCAGCAGGTGTCACAGCCTGACCCCAAAAAAGGTGCATCAGAAAGACTCTCAGGGAGACGGACTGGGGACCTCTGTCTGGGGGCCTGAGCGAGGATCCACAGTGTGAGCAGCAGCTCCTTCAGGACCTAAGAGATGCCAGGGGCCTGGGGCAGAGCTTTAGAGGGAAGGATGACAAGGCAGGTGAAGTCACTCCCTCTTTGTTAAACTCCCCGGAGGCCTCCGCCTCCCACCAAGCTGGAGAGCCAAACAGTCTCATCAGCTCTGCGAGTTAGAAGGAAAGCACGTAATGAGTCTCTATGAACAGTTTGGTAAACTCGTGAAGAAACAGAGCCGCTCTGAACATTGTAAGAAGGTGCTAGGGACATTCTTACCCTCTCCTGGTTCTACTCTCTCTCCTTCTGCCTCCTTCTCTGATTCCTCCCTCCGTGTTTCATGTTTTGTTTCATTCTCTGCCTCTCTCTGCCCTCTGTCTTTCCCTGCCCCTCTCTCCATCTCCCCTCTCTTTGTCTGTCTGTCTGTCTCCGTGCACCCTGAAGTCCCACTGTGCCTATGTGAGTTTATTGATTCCCGGGAGCTGGGGGAAAGCGGGAGGCAGGGCTGGGGTACAGGCTCAGGGATGGAAATAGAAGGCTATAAATTATTTGTGACAGGAAAGCAATAGTGGCAGAGTGCTGAGCACAAGTCCTGTGTCACTATTAGATTCCTTTTAGCCTGATGACACTGTAAAAAAGGTTAAGTGTCTGCTGGAATCGTACACCTGGGGGGCCGGGGCAGCCTGGGAGCAGAACAAGCCACTGAGAGCAGGTATATCAATTCTCCAGGCCAATAATATTCCTCTCATTGATCGCCACGCAAAGTTCAAAAATCTCATTACAGCCAGGCAGACCGGGAACTTTTTACAAATCAATAGAATGATATAATGTATGTATACTTAGTACAAATGTATCTATTCATCTATCCATCCATCCACAGTCTGCCTCAGGGTTTCCAAGTTAACCTACCCATCATATTATGTTATGTTATGTATGATATTATATTGCATTATATTATATGATAATAAATGGGGTGCAAAAACTCCCCGAGGTGAAGACAAGAAGAGGTCCTATTAGCATTGAGGTGACCTCAGACAGCTCACCTTGGATAGAGTTAGGTGGCAGCATTTCCAGGACTACGCTGCTCAGGATTTCTAGGAGCAGTGCTTCCTTAGTAGAGGCTCCTGTAATCAAAGCTATTGTCTACTAAATATTTACAGTGTGCTAGGCAATGTTCCATGCTTCAGATAGTTTACTTAATCCTCATATAACCCATTTTGCAGACAAGGCATATTATAATTTGTCCAAGGTCACCCATTCAATAAATGGCAAATCTGGGGTTTGAATTCAGGTAGGGCCCATACCCTTGACCACTAAGCTATACTGGCTCAAGGAGAGAGATACCCAAAAGCCCAGAATCCAAACTCCCGTATTCTATTTCCAGTCTCTTGTTCTGAGAAACAAAGGATAAAGGGCCCCCCTGAGCTTCAGTGTTCCCCTCCAGAAAATGGGAGTAACAACACCTGCTGGGACCAGCTGTTGCCAATATGATATATACATGGGATCCCCAAGCATGTCCCCATGAAATCCTGTCCAGCTGCCTAGAACAGACTGCCTTCTCCACGTTGGAATTACCTCCCCGTGGAGCAGCAGGCTGGCTCCAGGCCTGGTCATATCATTGGTTTGCTCAAAGGGTCTTTGTGGCAAGAAGTCAAGTAGCTACATACATGTGTCATATACATGTATAAATCAGTTTAAATCGTCCTGGGGTAGATTGGCCACTTCAGAGTCTTTGCAGGAAATATTTAATCTCTGGTATAGGGAGGAAAGTCTTTCCTGCTTTGGTAAATCAAAGGAACCCCAGGGTAGAGAATGTTTCAGACTAGCTGGCCCTACTGCCCTCTGAGTGAGACGAGTGGTGGGAGGAGCCTCTGCCAGTGACTTCAGGCTGCCTGGGTATTATACGCTGGTTCACTCCAGAAGACAAAACTATATTTGCTTCAACAAAGGATATTTTGCCCAACAAATGCAGGAAATTGCTTCCGCTCAGGCCTTTGAGAGCTGCCTACACCAAGCACATGTCTCTGGCTCAGCCCCGAGGCAAGTCAGAGCCACACAAACGGCTGGAGACTTTTCATGGCAGAACCTCCAGTGAGATATCCTAGATCATTCAGGAAAATTTTGCCTCTCCCAAAATGGTTCCTACTTCTCCCTACTCCTGAGAACTCTAAGGAACTGGAATCTCCCCACTGTACATCCAGGAACTGAAAAACTGAAATTTACTATCTCCTCCCGCTAGAAACCCAGAGGAAACAGCATCCACCCTGCCCTTCCCACTGGCAGCCTGGAAGTGCTTCACATGAACCATTTTCCTCGCTTTGCAGTTTGTGCAGAGTTTAGAGTTGTCTGCCCACACCCACGCACACGCCCTGCAGGTTTCAGTCTGGACAAGTGCCCATATGTCAGGCAGGGTTCTGTGCATGAGAACGGCCACTGATGAGGAGAAGGCCATTCTTCAGAGCTGGGGGCAGGACCTTGCATTCTGGCTGTAGCAGGATGCGGCTGGAATACACAGATTCCAAAGGTAGCAGAGCTCCTCCCAAGAGCCTCTGCCTGTTTTGATGCTTCTCAGAGGTCATAACTGAGCTCCAAGAGGGAGAGCCTATTAACAAGCCTGCAGAAGGGCGTCCTCAAACTACTGTCCTTGAACCATATGCATTAGAAACTCCCAAGGTGCTTGTTAACATGCAGATCCCTGGGGCCCACTGATGGTAGTGGGGCCCAGGTATCTTTATTTAAGCAAATTCTCCAGATTATTCTCAAACTCTCTAACATTTGAGAAGACTAGCGTAAGTCAGAGGGTGAGAAAACCATCGTTGGGAGAGTTGGGAGAAAGTCTTGGTTAAGAAGGCTCCTTGCTCATCCTCTGTCAATCCACATTTCCCCCCATCTGCTAATCCTGACTCCAACTGACACAGTAACCAAAATTCAAGAAGCTCTCAGTTCCTCTGTGGAAACTAGACTACAGGTTAAAAATAAATGTAACTTCAAAATACTTTTTGGTATATTCCAGGAGGATAGATTCCCAGTGGGTTCTTTAGATAGCAGGCATATTTTCTGCATCAATTTAGGCTTCTAAGACTGGCACTGAGGGCAATAATCCTTCCACCACGTGTCCCCGGGAGCCCAGGCCAGATACAATTTACCAGGCTAGATGGGCCATGGGGCTGGCCCAAGGGGGCAATAGTGATGGTTTATATGATGAGTGGTAAGCATATGGATTGATTTAACTTCAAGATATGCATAGGTTTAAAAATTAAGGGGCAATGTGTTTAACTAACCATTTGGAAACCAGTCTGCAGTGCATGCCAAGCCCAGAGCGTGACCAGACTAGATCCTCTCACCACCGGCCCTGCCCTCATCTGTCAGGGCTTCCAGGCTAGAGCTGGGGTCCACCAGCTGTCCACCCACGGTCCTGGCTGGGAGGCTCCCGAGGCGAGAAGACGGCCTGAGACGATGATGGTGAAGGGGTGCTGCTGTAGACTCAGCGCTGGGAGAAATCCTGTCTGCCCATCCTCCTACCTCTCCTCAGGCACGAGCACCTCCCTCTACAAGCGTAAGGAAGCCTGGGGGAAGGGCCCCCCAGCTGCAGCAGAGGTGGGGCCTGCTGGCGAGGGCCTGGCCTCCCAGCCTCTAGCCCCTCCCACCTCCCACCTAGTTACACCAGTATTCAAAACCAACCTATGGTCTCCCTCTGTCTCCTCCGGAAAGAAGGGGATGTGGCTGAACCTTACAATGGCTTCCCATTGCCTACAGGATAAATTCAAAATTCCTCAGCCTGGCCTTCAAAATCTTTCCCAATCTGGCACCACCCTGGCTTTCCGATCTATTCCTCTCTGTTCCCCTCTTCCCCTCAGGGTCTGGCGCAGAGCTAAAACCTTGTTTTCTTGCTTTCTCAGTTCACACAGAATCCTCCCCTAGACTCTGAGTTCTACCAGGGCAGATGTCTTGCCTCTTTTTCCCACCATTGTATTTCCAGCACCTGGCAACAGTACCTGCCACAATGTAAGGACTTAAAAACTATTTGGTGAGGGACCGGCCCGGTGGTGCAGTGGTTAAGTTCACACATTCTGCTTCCATTCACCGGATGGAATCCTCAGAGTGAACCTATGCACCCCCTGTCAAGCCATGCTGTGGCAGACGTCCCCCATATAAAGTAGAGGAAGATGGGCATGAATATTAACTCAGGGCTGATCTTCCTTAGCAAAAAAGAGGAGGATCATCGAGAACATTAGCTCAGGGCTAATCTTCCTCAAAAACACCCCAAATAAACCCTACTTATTGAATAACAAATGAGTGTTATTATTAGTAATAATAATAACATAATTGTAAGGGCCATAGTGAACTAATATATTTTTGCTATGTGCCAAGCACTGTGCTAAGCACTTTACATGGGTTAATTTATTTCTCACAACTTCTTATGAAGATTTTTATCCCTTTTCTACAGATGTGGAACTGAGGCTCAGAGAAGTTAAGTAACTTGCCCAACGTTGCACAGCTGTTAAGTAGCAGAGCCAGGATTTAAAACTGGGAGCTTGACTCCAGAACCCATGCTGCTAATCACTGGATAGAAAAGTCAGTCGTATTCAAGAACAGGTGGTCTAATCTATGAGAAACTGGGCCTGAATAGAAGAGCTGCATATAATAATAGTAAAAGTAATAATTATTAATTATTTCATATTCACTATGAGACAGGTATTGTAACAAGTGCATTTTCTCATTCAAATCCCAACTACGACTCTGTCAAATAGGCATGTTCTCTGTTTTACCAAGGAGACCCCAGAGAGGCTAAGCAACCTGCCCAAAGTCACATGCTTAATAGCACTGGAGCCAGACTTTGGGTCCAGGCCTGTGACTCCAATGTCTTGTAGGCTTAATCATATTACCTCTTCTGGAAATTTCTATATTAATAGTTCTTTGTGTTTCTTATGTATTTGGGCAGGAACAAATTTTTCCTTCAGTCTTTTCACATCCATGATCTGGACAACTGAGCAAATGTATATGCACACAACGAGCAGAGATTGCCTGTGGCTCTGACTCAAACCGCTGCCCCTTTTCTGTGCACGTGCCACAGTTGTATTTGATAAGCATCATGTCTGTGTTACAAATGAATCTCAATTTTAGGTTAAGTGGCTATGGTTTCAGTGTATTTTATATGCATTTTTAGGTTTGGGGGTTAGATTTTCCAAATTCCCTATATCTATCTATCTATCCATTCATCCATCCATCCATCCATCTACCTATCCATCTATTTATCTATCTATCCATCCATCTATCATCCATCCATCTATCTGTCTATCCATCCATCTATCATCTATCCATCCATCTATCTATCTATCCATCCATCCATCCATCCATCTATTTATCTATCATCTATCTATCTATCTATCTATCTATCTATCTATCTATCCATCCATCCATCTATCTGTCTATCCATCCATCTATCTATGCATCCATCCATCCATCCATCTATCTATCTAGTTTCCAAATCTTGCACATGATTCTGTGGTGATACTGCATACAGATGTGTTTCTCCATTTCTGTTTCTAGAAACTATTCCTACAATTAGCATATCTTTATATTCATGTCTGCTCTAATGCATTGATCCAAGATTTATAAGACTGGATAGATTTATCAAAACCTACTTCATGAATCTCTGCCCAGTTATGCCTATTTCTGTCAAATATGTAAGCCACAGTCATACATGACTCCACACTCATCGCTGTTCCTTTTCAGGATATTTGAGATGCTCACATCACAACTGTGTTTTTATATTGGTCTGTGCACCAGTATTGATGCGCATAAATGTGCATTTGTATACCTGTGTATCTTTCTGTCTATGGCCAGGGTGGGGTGGTGGTGGGGGGGACGTGGAAATGAGAGAATTATTAAATGCCAAGTAGATGTACAATAAATTCCATTGATTTTATAAACTCCAACTTGTCTTCAGTCTCCTTCCATTCTTTATCCTGGGGGCATTGCAACAAAAACCTATTTTAAATACCTTTACTTCCCCCCCCCTTCCCCAAAAAAGTGTCAATATTTTATTTGGATTTTTAACTTCGCTCCATAACAGTTGTTTGACCTCCTGACTCGTGCGAGTCACATAAATTCTGGGACTTTATTCAGGAGCCATGTTCCTGCTATTGAATAAGCAATTTGGGAGGGTGAATTAATGACTTGTGCTGTTGCTGGAAAGTCCCTGAAGAAATATTAAAATTGCTTGCAGACTGAATCGATACTCAGTGAACACCCAGCAAGAGGGCTTCGGCTCTGGAGCGGCCGCAGAAGGCAGGGCTTGGTGGAGGAAGGGGAATTCCTGCTCCCAGCTTGGCGAGCCCCTTTCCAGCCCAGCCCCACCTTTCTCTCCATCCCTGGAGCTCTGTCATTTTCAGTAACGGCAAAGTCTTATTAAACCCCAACCAGGAGAGAGCTGATTTGTCCTGTCTCAGGAAGCAGGCTCAGGGGACAGTTTACTCTCTTACTAGCAACGAGTGCCCGGAGGCCCTATTGGAGGTGATGGTCTGGACACATCCACCTGCTGGAGAACCAGGATGGTGCTGCTGCTTCCTTGCAGGCTGCGCTGTGCTTGGGGATCAGGGAGGCTGCAGCTGTGACCATTTCCTGCTGGGCATGCAGAGGGCTGGGTGTTGTACTGCTGGCTCCATCTCTGTGTGTGTCGGACAGGTGTTTACCACCACTCAGGTGGCCACATGATCTCAGCCTTTGTGTATGGGTGTGCCTGTGGGATGGAGAGTTTGAATTGTGTTGGGTGTTACTGTGTATCGCATTGTGCAAGGCATTCCAGGCAGCTGGCTTACAGTTTGTTACTCAGTGTTTGGTAGCATTGTATCGAGGTGACTGCACTTGGTGTAACACCGAGTTGGAGGAATTTGAGTATTGTTTGCTGGCAATGTCTGTGTTTCTGCTTTGAGTTATTGTGTTCGTTGATCATATCAGCATCTTTTTTTTCATAATGTATGTCTCAGAGATTAGGTTAATGGGTGTCTCCTTGGTGATGTGGGCTGAGTAATGATGCTAGATCTGGGTGGTGGTGTATGATTCGGTAATTGCTTTCTCCGTGTGGTTGTGGGTGAGAGGGCCCATCCTTTAGCTTTTTCAGCTACTCTGGCTTGGTCATTTGCACTGCTTCTTTCTAGAAGGAAGATTTTAGAGACACAGGACAAATTTCTTGTTGATGACCAAATGCACAGTTCTATTTGTCTTGGAAGCCAACTGCCCCTGCTTGACAAAACAGTTCTGACCTCACCACACTGACACAGGTCCTGTTGCTACCCTCCCTACATCTGCCTAATTTGGAGAGTTAAGCCCTAGGCCAAACCCTATGCCTGTGGGGAGTCTAGATCACTGATAGAGCTAGAGGAGGTTGGACGGGAGTAAACTCCCCAATTCCAATGGGAATAACAACGTGAACTCTAATTCCAAGAATCCCCAGTTTGTTCTACGCTGTCGGTCTGGCCATCTGCATCTTCCTCCTTCCCAGTATCCCCAGACCCTGTGGCTCAGCACTCACTGGGCCGCACACACACACACCATGGAAGAGCAGAGGAACACGTGCTAGACATGACTTTCTACTGGGGTGCAGGGTCTTGGTTCTGAGCTTGTAAGTAAATGTATGAACACATCGCTGGCCATGAGACTGCAAAATATACAGAGCTCCCCAAGAGGGGGTGCACGCCTGCACTTCCTTTGATCAAAAGTTGATGTGAGGTATGGACTAGTGGATAAGCACATGAGTGTTAGAGCCAGTACTGCCTGGGTTCAAATCCTAGTTCGGCTACTTAGCCTGTGACCCGAGCAAGTTACTTAACTTCTCTGTACTCCACTTACCTCATCTAGAAACAATCCTATAAAGCCCTATGGGGTTGTTTATGAGGCTTAAATCAATTAACACATGCAACATGCTTATAACAGTTCCTACTGCAGCAAGCACTTGTTAGCCATATTATTATTATGAATATATAAGGCTTACCAAGTAAAGCAGCCAAAAGATTGGTCTATTCATGCACACAAACATGTCCACATAAGTGCTGATGTACATAAAATCCTGTGATAAATCAAGGGGTGTGTGTGTGTGATTTAAGCAGAGAAGTGCAAAAACTACAGTCAGGTAGGGGCAATCAGATGGGGACAGGGGTTAGTTCTCTTCTTGACCTTCTGGTCCATTTGGACAATGGCAGAGGCTGGGCTTGACAGAGTTCACCACTGTCCACCTCCATACAGAGGGCTGCATCCAGCCCCGTGGTGATGAATAGGCAGAAAGGAAAATGGTGGCCCTTACACATTTTACACTTATTAAAAAATTTTAAGCATGATTAAGATCTCAGGATTCAAATTTGGCTCATTTAAAATATTTATTTTCTAATTTAAAAAGTCAGGACCTTTATCAGCTAATAGGTGTAAATGAAGAATAGTGGAATCTAGGTGTTAAATTTAGGGACTAAGGAAGGGTTAAGAAAGGAATCAGATAAGGGAAGGTCAAGGCATTTGGGTGTAGATCTTATGGAAGTCCCTTGAGCTGAACTTGGTGACCTAACTAAGTCGAAGCGGTGGGGAGAACTTGGGCCTCAGTCTCACCCCATGGGCTTTCCTATTAAAGATGGGGAGCCAGGACACATCATCGTGAATATGGGAGACTGGTTTTCGTCTCCACTCTTGTTGGGCACAGAGGAAGTAGGAGAATTTGCGGTTGTCCAGTTACTTTAAGCCATAGCATTGAATACATTAAGCCCAAAGTAAATTTTTTCTCCTAAATTTTTTTCTTAAAATCTTTTATTCTAGGGGCCGGCCCAGTGGCTCAGCAGTTAAGTGTGCACGTTCTGCTTCAGCGGCCTGGGGTTCGCCGGTTTGGATCCCGGGTGCGGACATGGCATCACTTGGCAGGCCATGCTGTGGTAGGCGCCCGACATATAAAGTAGAGAAAGATGGGCACGGATGTTAGCTCTGGGCCAGTCTTTCTCAGCAAAAAAGAGGATTGGCAGCAGTTAGCTCAGGGCTAGTCTTCCTCAAAGAAACACAAACAACAACAACAACAAAAAATCTTTTATCCTTTACAATGGAAGTAACTGCAATGATCATCAACCTCCCAAAATTCCCTGGTCTATCCAGATATGTGAGACAGTAGCAGACAGATTTGGTTTGAATTTGTCAAATATTTGCTCGCTTCTTCCTCTCGTCTTTCTTCATCCTTTGTCTTATCTCCATTTTCTCTCCTCTCTTCCCCTCTCTTCCTGTTTTCCTCTCCCTTCTCTCCCCTCTATGACATTAAAGAATCAGAGAACCCTTCAAACTCATTGAATAAGGATTTTTTCCATCACTGTTTCATTTTATCTTTAAAAAAACTACAAAATGCAAAGCACCGCAACCCATGAAAACGCTGTGAATCCCAGAGAACGACAACCTTCAAGTCTTCGAGCAACAGCGGGCTTATTCCAGAGAAGAAGGTGCAGCCACATGAAGTTCACACACACACACACCCCTATACACACACACAGACACACGCAGAGACTGGGCTCTCAAAGTGGACAAAGGGGGCAATTATCTGACTAATTCTGTTCAATGGTCAGATAACTGAGTCATAGAGGGGTTTTTTCCTGGATATACACAAACCAGGCTCCCTTCCTAAATCTAGCTGGGCTCATAGTGGACCATAATTCTCACAGGCAGTCATGATACATAATTCTGTTCACACAATATCCTTTTGGCTCCTCCAGCTTTTTTATTTAAAAGAGTTCAATGTTTATGCACACACAAGCCAGAACTCACACACACTGACATGGATACATAACCAGATATATACACTTGATGATTACTATTACTATAATAATAACCAACATTTGTGGAGCTCTTGATATCTGCTAGGTGCAGTTCTAAGCAAGTTCATGTGGATTAATTCATATAACCCTCATGTGAACCTATGAGAGAGATCATCCCCACATTAGATGAGTGAAGAAACCGAGGTCCAGAGAGTAGATGACATTTACCCATAACCACACAGTCACTGAGGAGGGAAGCTAGATTCAAACTCTGGCAAACCATTAATATAGGTTTATGTGAACTGTCTGGCACATGGCAGGTACTTAGCAAAGGTTTTCTGAATGGATGAATGAAAGAATAAACGAATGAAAGACCATATCTACTAAGAACCCTGAGATTCTCCTTTAAGATGGCCAAGTGGCTTCCCTAACAGAACTGGGCCTAACCAACAGCTTAAGCTTATTTGGACAAAGAGATTTTTCCTCCCACCAACTTTCAGGGGAAAGTGTCCATCAGCTGTGTTTGTTCAGATCCTAAATGCTCTAAGTATCAGCTCTCCACTTGACTTTTGGGCCGAGCTCAGCCTCCCTTCAAACCAGAAATGAGATTCAAATGCCTCAAAGATGCTTTCTAACCACAACACTTTATTTCCAGACTATTTTCCTCTGAAAATAGGTGTTTCTCAATGAAATGATAATGGGTGTGGATGCCGTGCCTGGATAAAAACTAAGAGATTCAATCAATTATGTGAATGTCTTTAAATTGCCAGATATTTGGCGTCACATCGACAACCTTTATAGATGATTGACTAAAGGTTTTGGTTTTCATCCAGATGTTTGGGAGTTGCCAGAGTCATTAACCTGTCTGTCAGCAAGCGCTCCTGCATTTCCAAGAGACATAAGCGAACACTACAGAGGAAAAGAAGAACCCACAAGAAAACAGACTAAAGAGGGCAGGGGTGGCAGTTATTTGACAAAACTGGTCAAGCAGACTCCATTCTGGGAATGGGTGGCTACCTTGGAGAGCCATTGGAACGCAGACCCAGCTCACAAGAGACTCGCTTGCTCGAAAACCTTTAAAAAACCTTACGAGACTGTATCCTTGACTGCCTAGAGAACTCTGCTGGATCAGATCCCTGCACGGTGGAGCTGAGGGATCAGCCCCAGTGTCTGGCACAGAGAGCCCACGTTGTGGCCAATCCACCCTCTTCACGCTGACATGGCTCCGGATGCCTGCATGCCTGTGCGCCTGGTATCTCTACGTAGCGTCAGTCCAAGCTGTAGATTTTGCAAAGCTTGGCATAAATCTGGCTTGTGACTTTGTACTTGTACCCCTATTTGTGATTTAGTGCTCTGCCTTTTGTCATCTCTCCTACCTCCATTTTCTTTCCCTCTCTACTTTTTAATGCTATTTACAACTTCCTTATCCACAGAGCAGCACAGCGATCTTTCAGTGCCTTTACTGACATACCCAAATGATTTTTCTTACCCAGGTTTTCTCTCCACTCGACTTAATTTATGTTTTGGTAAAGAGGAACTTTAGATTGTTCCATTCAATAGTATTTAGGGTTACCACTTTTATCAAAGGCATCATGACACTAAAAGACTCCCCGCAAGGGATATTTGTTTATTCTTATGAGTGACCAGCTCTCCCTACGTGCGAGAAGGCTGTGTGCGTGCAGGCGTGCATGCACGGCGTCCTCGGTTTGTGCCTCTATGCTCCACTGCCCTGTGTCAATGCCGCTTGGCACTGGCAGGAAGAGCCAGTAAAACCAAGATGTGGACAGCAGCTGACCCTCAAACTGCTGGAGATAAATCCAGGCCCTGAGCCCTCCCTGCTGATGACCGCTCGGTTCTTTTAGGAGAAGGCCCATATATGCCTGGCAGGGCTGCTTCCTCCAAATCCTCCCTCCCACACACACCCTTCATCCCAGAGCTGCAGAGGAGGCTTGCGATGGCATTATTCATAAGAAAGGTTTGGGGGCTTTTCTCCTAGAGGTGTGAGTTGGAGGAGGAAGGTGGGAAACCAGGACAATGCTTCCCCCTATTTCTGGATCATCTGTTGCCTTTTTCTCCTTCTCTTTCATTCTTTCCACACTTTCTCCTCATTCTAACTCTATTTGACCTTGAACTCTGGCCTCTCCCTCCACACCAGAATGTGTCCCAAGGGGGACAGCACCTCCAAAGAAGCAGTTACCTGGCCTGACAGTCCTGGAGACCAGTAGCCAGAGGGGCCAGCCCATCACTCCACTCCTGGAAATAAATCCCATTGTATTTGCATTTTAATTTTCCACATAAACAAAGGCCCAGAGTACTCGCTTGGGCAGCATCACTGGATGAATTTAATTAGAAATGAAAAGTTTATAGGGCCCTCTTTAATGCGATTAATGCTCAGTTAACATTTATCACATTCGTATGCTAGAATCGCCTTTTCTCAGCAGCCACTGGCCATGAAATGAATTTCTCTCAACTTTTTTTTGTACCCACCCTGGGAGGTCAGCTCCTAAGGAGGCTGCACTGGCCTCCCGCCTGTCTCCCTGGGGACAGGAATTACCTAGTTGAAGCCAAGTTAAGGGAAAGGGGGGGGGGGGGGGGGGAAAGGGGGGAGGTGTTGGGGGGGGGAGGGGGGGGGAGGGGGCGTAAGAGTGGGGGTGAACCTGACTTCTAGGAGGAGCTGGACCTGAACCAGGGCTGTACCCCCTGCAGAGAGCTGAGTGCTCAGCCCAACAGACTGGCTAAAAGGCTTCGGAGCCTCTTTTCTGATGAAAGAAGAACCCCCTTCCCAACACACCCACTCAGTGCATTTCTGTGGCCAAAAACAGGCTTTAGCTGGGGCTGGTCGGTGTCAGTCACATGTGGCTCTCACTTCTCTTCTCCCGTCTTCAGCCATCTTTCTTCTACTTTCTCTTCCTCTCTCATCGGGGCTCTGTTGGACTGTCCCTCCCAGGCCCATGGTGACTGGGGAAAGGAACCCAAGTGTCAGCCTGGGGGATACCTCCTTCGCTCTGGCTCTCCCTCAGGCCAGACAGTCAGATTCAGTGGAGGGCGGCCTGCCCTAGTGAAGCAGCGTGGAGTGGGGGAACACGAAACCTCTACTGGTCCCTAGAGGAAGGAAGGCCCTCCTTATCTTATCAAATTCTCTTCACTCTTCAATTAGAGTCTACTGAGATTGGCCTTCTAACCCGAACCAGCTAACCTGAGTAAGGAGGAGGAGAGGGAGGAAGGAAAGGGTAGGGGATGGGGGGAGGAAGGGAAGTTATCCCTCTGCAGATGATAAAAGGAGACAAATAGCTTGACCCTTGTCCCTACCTAAATGAACACTCTCTTTGAGGACCTCAGCAGACACAGCCCAAGCAGCTGCTACCAGTTTTCTTAATAGTGTGTTACATACACCCACAACCCAGCATCACACACAACTCTGCACCCTTACCACTAGCAGAGCAAAAGCACCTGTGCACACACACAGACTAACTATCAGGACCCTCTGTGTACCTGACAGGGCCCCAGCATCAACCCATCAGGACATCTACCATCCATTCAACCCCGTACTCTGTGGATAATGTTTGCTGACCCCCAACAGGCGGGTTGTCTACATGATGGCAGAGGCTTTCATTCTGGGACCAAACAATGCCTTCAGCTGGACTCTGAAGAGCAAACTACCAGCTCCCTGTTCAACAAGACTGACTCCTTTGAAAAGCTCCCCGGAATGCCGGGGCCACTGAGACAGCTTCTCAGGGCACGAATGCCAGGTTCAGAGAGATAGCAGGATCCCACACACTCCCAAAACAGAGCCACACAAAGGCCCCAACATGGTCACCAACTTCTCTTGGTATGACACACAAGGCAGGCACCATCGTGTCCTCTGGAATTAGGACAAAAGGTCACAGGAAAATGGGCAGAATGAGCCTCCTCCCTGACCATCTCTGTGGCCTGTCAGGCGGGACGCCGCCCACAAGGCTCCTGATTTCCTTCAACTTCCTTCCCTAGCCCTGCAAAGACCCTGGGGCCAAGGGGCAGCATCAGGCCCCAGGAAAGCTGCCCCCAGTGCTTGCTCCCATTTGCTCAAGCTCCGGGGCCACTGTTGTTCTCCCTTCCTGCCCCCCTCCCTCTCTGTCAGTCCTCCAAGTACTCCTCTCTATCTCCTGACCTTACAGTGCCTATAAGGTAGATACAGTTCGCCTTCCAGCCTGCTTCCCTGTCTCCCAGCCTTTCTCCCCCTCCTGCCAAGAGCTGCCAGGAGCTGCCTGTTGTGTTCTCTGGCTGCCTCTGTTCCTGGATGGCTGCAGAGGGAGCTTGCTGCAGAGAAGTTCAGGCAGGGCCAAAGGCAGGCGGAGGAGGAAGTCCAGAGCAAAGTGGCTAGAGGCTCCCAGGTGGAGGGGGCTCTAATCTGGAACACTCAGGAAGTGGAGACCTCCCTCCCTTCCTCTTGGCCTCTCTCCCACTCTCCCTTCTGCCAGGGACCAGGATGGAGCCACTGCACTGCAGCAGCCCACAGCCACTGCTGGCCTGCCATGCAGGTGCTGCCCGGTATAGGCGGCCGGCCGGGAGCTTCAGGGCCTGTGACTTTACCCCTATGCCACTTCTTTGCTCAGCCACCTTTCTCCTCCCTGGCTAGCCTCCCCTTTTCTCCTTTACCACCTCTGAGCCTCCCCTCAGGCCCCCACCAGCCTGGTCTACCAGCTGCCCAGAGCTCTGGCTCCCTCAAGTCACCTCCAAGACCTTGCAGCGCTATCAAAGGCCTTGGCTCGGATGAGCAAGATCCAGTCCCCTCTTTTCAAGCTTCTGTGGTTCTCTGCTCTGCACTCTTGCCATACGCTGCATTTCCAAGCCAGCCTGTCCAGGCAGAGCCAGCTCCTAGCCCCTCCCTTCCACCCGTCAACTCCATCACCTCCTTCCTTACTCTCCCAGTCCCCATCCTGACTTCTGTCCTTCCGTTTCCACTCGCATCTCACCCTCGCCTCCCCTAGCTATAGGGAGTTACTCTCTCTCTCCCACCTCCCTTCCTCAGGGCCTTCTGGGCTAAAGGGCTCAAGGAATGTCATATTCCCCTGCCACTGCACTGAGCTTACTGCTCTGATCTGAAGCAGAGAGATAAGTTATGTCCAGTTACACAGACCAGGGGCTGCAGACTGCTGGCCCATGAACTGAACCAGGCCCGAAGGTGTGTTTTATTTGACCAGCACAGAGTTTTTAGAAACCAAATCTTACTGCCCTCTAGGCTAGGCCTACATGCTTTAGCTCCTGTTTGTCTAGCTCTTACCACCTTTGTCTCATCCTCTGCAGCCTCTCCCATTGACCTTCCCTGCCATGGCCTCGGGAGGCATTTGTGCTTGTGACCCCTGCAGCCACACGGCATCTCCATCATGGTCCCTCACTAACACGTTTCTTTCCAGACTGGACTTCTGGGCTCTACTTCTCCCCCACCCCCATCCCTACAATAAACCTGAACCTCTCTAGAATGCCGACTCTGTCTCTCTCTCTCCCACGAAAAACACAAAATATCTCTTTATCATATTCTTGCAAAAACCAGAAGGAGTCCATTTATTTTTGTGGTTGTTGAGGATGAGCTACAAGAGGAGCCTGGCTTTATGGCCTCTCCTGCTGCCTGCCATTCCTCTCCTACATGAGAGCCCCCAGGTCTACACAGGGACTTGCTCCTTTGTCTCCAGTTCCAGATCATTCTCCTCTGGTTTCCCACATCCCCAACAGCTCCCCTATGTCAAGCTCCCCACCCCCCAGAAGGCCCCAGGCAGCTGCTTCTGCCATCAGGCCCCTCCTGGTCTCCAAGCCTTCTCCACTTCCCAGACGTGCGTTTCTTACACACAGCTCCTTCGTTATTTCCCTGGTACCTGGGTGACTGGGGAGGGATTTGGAGGCTTGACCTGGGGCCTGGCCCTTGGGAAAGCTGTGCCTGTGACTGTGTCCCAGGGCTGCTGCCTGCCTCCTGCTGAGAGGAACTGCAGGGCCCTTGGTGGGTCACTGCACCACAACTCTGCAGGAAGGGGATGCACGGGGAAGAGCATCTTTGTGGCTGCTTCTGCAGTTGGTCCCCAACGAGTTCTGCCAACTGGGCTGGGACTCAAATGTCGAAACAAAGACAGACAGCTGATCACATAGCTCTCCATCACAAAGGTGCCATCACTGTAGCAAAGCCCCTCTTATTGGGGACTAACTGGACTATGGACTGTTATAGCACAAATAAAAATTGCAGGAAAATTTGGCCCCAGTTTGCCCAACTATGAAATGAGGAATCTTCAGCCCAACTCTATCACTGCTACCCAGCACTCCAATGACCACCTCACTCGTTGACCTGATGGGCCCAAGGACAAGGTGTCCAGCTTTTGTTTGTGACTGCAGGTCACATCCTGTGAGCCTTCCTCCCTTTCCTCTTCTTGGCCTCGGAGCCCTTTTAGCCAAGAGCAGGCATAGATAGGCACAAACACACACAAATCCACACATCCCAAAGATATCAAACTCTCTGCCTATCGATCATCATGAATAAATTCAAGCTGCACCTTTGCAGCACCAAAACAACCTGTTCAAGGGGGAGAAAAACATCTCAACCCAGTAGTTTACAGAAGACAGAGAAAGCCAAGGTGATGTAATTCTCCCTCGATGTTATTCGGGCATTGGTTGTCAGACACCGTTTCCCACTGCTCGGATGTGTCAGGGGCCCTTCTCTCTGGGCTCGGAGCTGCACCGGGCGGAGCTGCACCACAACTGCTTCCCTGCCTGAATCTGAACTCTGAACTCAAGAAACTTTGCCTGCAAGAATCCAAACCTGGGGGCAGGTGGGTGTGAGAAGAAACAGCAGTGATCCAGAGAGCCGGCAGGCCAGGCCAGCACCCTTTACTGCAATCTTTTAAAGAACAGGAAGTGAAAAAGAAATTCTTTCCAGCCTACAAAGTTTCCTCTTACTGCAAGAACTCCAACTCCAGGGAGCAACAAGGAAGGGCCAAGGACAAACCTGAGCATTAAGGGGCAAAGCCGCAGAGCAGCACAACTGGAAAGTTGCAGGGCTGGAGATCTCGGAAGCTGGGAGCAAACAACGGAGCCCCTGGTTTGAGGTGTTCCTTTGTCCTGCTGAGAAGACTGGGAAGCAGGACCCCATCGCATAAGCGCTCATAAGGAACCCTCTCTTTGACGTGCAGGCTCTTGGTGGTGGTAGTGGTTTACCTTCTGCACCAGTTAGTACTATTGCTATATTTTCTCTGGAAGCCATAATATTCTTGTCCTCAACATATACCATCACATACACAACCATACTATTCCGTGTGTACCAGAACAAGCCCGTTTCCCAACTGTTCCCTCCTGCCCCAACTTTCTACCATGCATCTTATCCCCCGGACCTACTTTGCACAATCATTCTCTCCTTGTGCCAATATGCACACAAAGCCCTTGCTCTCCCCTGCCACAAGCCACTCTCTCCCAAATATTCCCTTCTCCAAGCACCCCGTTTCCCTTCTGCAGGGGTTGCTCCTGCCTGGCCCCATCTCCACTTGGTTAATTCCCCCTGTGGCCCCTGTATTGAACTGTTGTGTTGTCCATTTCCCTGTGACAAGGGCTCTGGTTACAGAGTTATTGATTGGTTTTCATGCAGACAGATGGGCCCTTCCCAAGCTCCCATCGAAATCCCTGGCTGTATGGGTTGATTGTTGCCTCTTGGGGTGTAGGATTGCACTGGAGACCACCCTCCACGCAACCTCCTTTGCCCAGGCTATGGAAGGTAATAAATGGAGGCAGCCTGGGCGATAATAAAAGCAATTGAGTAGGTTACCTGTGCAGACACAAGATTTATGCCTCCTCATATTTGATGTGATTGTTTTATTGAGTTCTCAGAATAGTTGGGATACTATATTTATTTATTTAGAGTTTTCCCTCTCTTTTCTTCTTTGCATCACCCTCCAAAACCCACCTGGAGCTTTCATTAGGGACAACCCCTCCTGTCTTCCTCTTTTCAAGAGTTGCCAGCTGAGGTAAGAACTCAGGGCAAACAGCCATTGCTCTCACCTGAAAGCCATTTTGTGGCCTGACCGCCCACTCTGAGCCAGCCAACAGGGAAACAGTCAGACCAATGTGACTGCCAGCCAAGAAGTCTAAAATAACTAAGGGAACAAAGATTGCTTTTCAGGAGGACAACTCCAGCTCATTTTAAGAATAAGACGACCAACAGTCATGACTATTTCACATGTCATTCTAATGAAGGGCAACCTCAGCAGCAGGAGACCCCCTCTGGGGAAGGACAGGTGAGCAAGGCTTCTCAGACAGTAACCAGCATGTCCATCAGCTCTCTGTGGCCTGGGCTGGTAGGCCCAGGGCCACAGAAGGCAAGTTCTCTGTCTTTATTTCTCCTATGCCTCTGTGGGGAGATCTTCTTAGCCCACCAACTAGCCTTGGCTCTTTGCTGTGAGACCAAGAGCCCTGACCACCCTACAGCTGCAAGGGTTTGGAGATGTGGCAGGCAATGCTGCCCCTTTGGCCTGGCTTCAAGCCAAGCCAGGTCCAAGAGTCAAATGTGCCATGTTCTAGAAGCTGACTTTCAGAGAGGGTGATACAGACCCCAGCCCTGAATATGTCTTCAGCATTCCCTTGACGAGAATAAGTGGCTCCCACTTTATTTGGAAAGGTCCTTGAATGAACAGCTGGTAGACTACTGTCACCCCACTGCCAGACCTCTGACGGAGAACTGCGAGTGACACAGATGGAATTCCTTAACAGCACTGGGGCTGTAGCCTTCTTGGAGCCAGTGTTGCCACTGCGAGGAGAATGAATGTGCTGCTTTAGAGCCAAACAGGCTCAGAGAAAGTATGGATAGCAGGTGATCAGTGAGAAATTGGCTCTGGAAGAGTCCACTGCAAAGGTCTAGGGGCAGGGAGTGAACTGATCCTAAAGAGTGTGGGGCAGGCTGCAAAAGCCGAGAGTGATGGCTTTCTTGTCAGCTCATTCTAAGAGAGCGCCCTCAGGGGGTCTTCAATAACCCTAGACTCTATCTGGAGTTTGTGCCTGTTCTTTCAAAGGAGCTGTATTCCCTGCCCAGAGCAACAGCCAAACCAGAAGACTTTGGCATATAATCAGGAAAATCCTTCCTCCTAGTCAATTGCTCAGCAATGTAACTAGGTGACTTTTTTCCCTTCCAGTAGTTTGGGTCTCCCTCCATCTCTTCCCCACTCCTGGCCATTTCCCACACCGGGTTTCAATATCAAGTTACCTGTTTATAAACACCCACCCTCTACAGCGGCAGTGTACAAGCTGAAGTGCTGGCAACTCTACGCTCAGTGATCAGTGACGCAATAGTGAGAACGATTCAGATAAATTCCACATGCTAAGCAATCCAGTCAACCCTCCGGATTTTTGACAGTGGTCTCTGGGGGTGACGGTGGAGTTGGGAGGCCTCCCCGACCCACTGTGTTGGCTCATAGAGGTATTTCTATGAGGATTTGCCAATAGAGAATGAGGGTTTGATGTCCAAGCCTTTATCGCGACAGGATCAGAGAAAGCCAAAACCACTTTTAAAGCATGAAAAGCAATTTAGTTTATAACCATAACAGCATATTTTAAGTGCGGCGGCAGCATCTGTTTTGGGGAGGAGAAGATGAAAAACTTTACAATTTGGCTCAGGTGGGTAAGCATGTGTGGACTTCCTTTCTTGCCAACCACCGGCATGCACACCTTTGCTCCTAATGGTTATAAAGTACCCAGCAAAGCGGGCACCTCAGCAACAGTAAAGCTCTAAACTCAAGAACCACCCATTCCCCAGTGCACCACACTTTATGCACAGAGGAAAATCTGCAGGTTCTTCCTACAGTGAGTGAGAATTCACAAAGTTCCTGACCTCACCAGTGCCAGCAGAAAGATTCTGCCTTTATCAGGGTTTAGGGTGAAACAAGGCATCTCAGATAAACCTTCCTCCTTTGGAGCAAAGCACCTACAGGGATGAAGCTCAGGGCATGGGGCCCAGAAGCATCCCTCCAGCCAGACTCAGCAGCACACTGGGAAGCCCCCAGAATTCTTTCCAAAATATGAACCACAGTAGGATTCTGTCCCAAAGCAAAATCGAGAATGCGCTGACTGCTCCTTGGTGACAAAGCAAGCCGAGAAGCCTCAATGCAGACCCTGGGCTGGCTGCCCATGCTGCCAGGGTCTTCCCTGTTCCTCTCCTCCCACACCCTCTCCATCTCCTGCAACACCTGCCCACAGATGGCTATACACCCAAAGGAAGCCTCCATGCCCCAAAGGTGACAGGGCCCCTCACGGAGCAGACTGTGCAGCCGTCTGAGCTGTCAAGCTGAGGTATTTTTTCTCCACTCATCCCACTCATGATTCACTGCTCTACTTTCTCCCACTTCCAGTGGGTGCATCTCAAGGCCTCTGGAACTTGATCCTGGGGTCACCTGTCTTCTGCTTGCCATGGCTTTTCAGGAGGAGAGCATTCCCAAACTTTTGCATAAGCCAGCTTCCCAAAACACCTCAGCCAGTGAGGGATATACTCACTGTTGGGGAGAGGGGGACAAGGGGTGCTAGACCGGGTGCTAGGCAAGGGGTGCTACCACCACACCTGCCTTGATTGCCGATTCTCCATCCATTGAGAGAAGCAAATTGCCTTAACCATACATATCATGGGTTCCTCCAAAGACTTGCAAATCCTTCTGCTAACAGCAAGCATTTCTCTCTAATGTTCTCCAGAACACCAACAGCCAGTCTCAGCAACGCGGCTCCTCAACAGAGCTGCTCTCCGACCCAAGCCGCAGTTCCTACTCACTCCCAGGACCAGCAGCCAGCCAAGAGGCTGAGTCCCTGATGGCTCAGAAAACAATGCTTTGTCCCCTTTTCTTCACCAACGGCCACTTCTGCCCAGCTGCAAAGCTTCCCCAGCCTCCTCCTTTGGCTTTTAAATGCAAAAGACTCCTTCCTCTCCCAAACCACCCAGCGTCTTTCTCCAGCTCTATCCATCTTTCTCCAGCTCTACCCAGAAGATGTCTGAATGTCAAACCGCTATGCTTTCAATACCTAGCTGAGCCAGGCCCAGGGAGCTGGAGGGTTTTCGGAGGGTGTATAATTAGCTGATCAGTATTATGTTACCCTGTTCATAACTGAATAACCATTTTAATACAGATGGCACACACTGGGATAATTTCTGGGGTCGCCTTGCAGTACGTTACAGCACGAGTGTGGCAGAGGGAATCTTCTTTAGCCAAGGTACATTCTACCAGCTAATTTTACCTGCTGTTTTCAGGATGATTTGGGATAATTCCACATCATTTGCAAAATATTAAAAAAAAAAAAACCTTGATACGTGATGCCAGTTTCAGAAAAAGGCACCATCTGAATTATTAGTTGTCCTGATAATGAGCCTATGAAGAGAGCAAAGAATAACATGGGTATGAAACCCTCAGCCTTCTTCTCATTGGGGGATATGCCTTAAAATGAGGGGCAGGAGTTGAAAGGCTGGCCAAGGCTGTCTGGAACTTGTACAGGGTCTCTGATGACATCAAGCTGTACAGCTCTGTGAGGTTGAAACCACCTTGGGTTCCGTCATCTAAGTGCTGTTTTTATGTGCTGTGCCCACCACAGATAGGTGGTGCACACTGCACACATGTACACACTGGCCGGGTGTACATACACGGAGTGTGCATATGTGTTCTCCTAGAGAGCACACTGGAGTGGCTTGGGGATTGGGAGACTATCATGTGCTCCTATATATCGAAATGACTCCAGCCTGTCTTATCTCCACGTCCCCGGGCCTGTCATCAGTGCAGACTTACGCCTGGACATAGTCATCCTACATGGTTGGAGGCATCTCCTAAGCTTCAGCCTCAGGGTCCGGAGCTCTCCTTTCCTGCCCGGCATCCCACTCCTTGTCCAGACCCTCATCCAGTCCCTGCCAGTTGCTGACTGATGGCTCTACAGGCCTGGATACTCATGCTTGTAGGCCGGAAATTTGTGCAAAGCTGACTAGCAAGGCCCAGGCTCCCAGGAGGCAAGCTTTGTGGGAGTTGGCAGGGAGGGTGGGGGAGCCAGGACAGGTGGCTGCCCCTGGAGAAGGGAGCATGCCTTTAGAAAGGGAAGTCTGCTTGGAAGCGATGAATAGACACTGGCCATTTTAAAGGCTTCGGCTGTGGGCTGTGATTGTCTCTAGATACCGAGGCGCGTAATCTTGGAGTCTTAATTACCACAAACACTTGGATTCATTTCCAGGATGCCGGCGGCAGGGAGAAGCCTGGCAGGGAACACCCAGCCCCAAGCTAAAGACAGCCCTGTCTGTCTGTCCATCTCTCTGCCTCCCAGGTCCCCTCTTCCTGCCCAAAGGACTTCAGGGCTGGGAGCAGGGAGGAATGGTGGAGGCTGGAGAAAGAACCAAGACCCGGTGCTGGGAGCTGCCCTGGTGGGCAGGAACTGGGAGCTGGAGTCCCACCCTGCGGCTGGGGAGGCTGGCTCACCTGTTGATGGAAGAGACGCTGGGCACTGTGTCGTTGTCGCAGATGCCCTCAGCCAGGAGCCGGTCTCGGATCTCCCAGGCAAACATAGTCGGGTTCTGTCGCTTGTATTCAGCAATCTTGTCCACCACTTTGGGCGTTGCCACTTTGGGCTTGGAACCACCGATCACTCCAGGCTTGATGCTGCCGGTCTCGTAGTACCTGCGCCCGGAAGGCCGGCGGGGTCAGCGAGAAGCAGGCCGTAGCTGGGGCAGGGGGGCTGCAGGCTCCAGAGCCACTGAGCCACTCTCCCGCTCGAGGCATCAGCGCAGAGGGAAAAGGCCCAGCGTGGCTGAGCCGGCTTCCAGAGGGCGCTTGGCTAGGGCCAGGGACCAAGTGGAGGATGAGGGGGAGGAAAAGAGGGATGATGAGGGGGACACTCCCTCCAGGGAGGCAGTCATGCCAGGGGCTGCGTGCACACCAGCCGGAATAGGCAGCCCTGGGAGGGAAAGCCTGGCCTTTCATTCGGGAAGAGCAGGAGGAACAGCGGTTGGAGGACTCCTGCCCGCTGACTGGGCTGACCGGGGCTGAGGCACCACCTCCAGCCCTTTCCCACTGAACGCTGAACACAGACCTCCTATGGGAACCAGAAGCCTCCTTCCACCTCCCCAGTGCTGATTTTCCTTGCCTCGAGGACCCATTTTCACAACTCACTCTATTCCTCCAACCCACCAATTCGAATTAACTCTGGTAGAAATGGCGTCCCTCCCTTACTGAAGCCGGCACTGGGGCTGCCTCCCCACAAGGATCCTGGAACTGGGCAGGAACTGGATGACCCGGCTCCACCCTCACTCCTGGGGCCAGGGCCACCACCTGAGCGCCCACTCTCCCGCCGGTTCCTCAACTTTTAGCCAAGTTCTCAGGCTAGCGACCCAAGGCAGGCCAGGAAAGGAGACAGAGCATCTCCAGGGGCAGCTCCGAGGCCCTCACCTGCCCAGGATTTTGCTGACACAGCCGTGGCTGACCCGCAGCTGCCGGGAGATGTCGCAGGGCCGCACACCCTGGTGGGCCAGCTCCACGATGCGCTGCCTCACCACGTCGGGCAGGGGCCGGCCGTTCACAAACACCCCCCCGAGCTGGTTCACACCCCCGTGCCCTGCTGGGGAGAGACAAGAAAAAAACACAACACCCCACACACAGCAGGGACCGACCATTAGTCAGGGTCCGCGGCCCAGGACGTGCGAAAGGACCAGGCAGGGCGGAGGGGCATGTTACCGGACTCGCGGGAGAACGTGGCCCGCCGACCGCAACGCGGAGGATTGAGGATTGGAACCCAATGGGCGGTAGAGACGCGGAAGCGCAGACGCTGGGCAGAGGGCTGGACAAGAACTCGGCTCTAAGACAAGTGCGACGCCAGGGAGAAAGTGAGGGAAGGAGTGGAGCGGCGGGGCGACAGAAAAGAAGGAAGAGGGGGAGAAAAACAGCAAAGGGGGAATGAATGCCAGCAGGAAAAAATGTAGGAAAGAGGAGAAAGGAAGGGCCGGGCAGAGGAGGAACCAGCGCGGAGTGGGGTCCCGCCCCAGCTGCAGGCAAGAGGGAGTTGTCGGTGCATGCGAGGAGGTGAGATTGGAGACGGATGATTTTGGGGAATATGGGTCCAGTTGACTCCATACCCAAGGGCTCGGAGCACAGACCGGGGCTAAGTGCTTAACATAACCCCCTTTTGCTCCCAACCTCTTTCCTTGTGTTTATTTTTGATGGGAGTTGTTTTCCTACCTCCTTCCCTGTGTTTTTGTTTTGTTTTTCGATGGAGAGTTTTTCTTCCCTTTATGTTTTCTATCTTCAGATATTTGGAGGGCCATATTTCCCCCTGGCCTCCCTAGTGTGTAAAGTTCAAAGAAAGCCAGGTGGAGGAAGGAAGGCTGAAGAGGCAGGGGCCCGGAGTCGGCTGTGCTCAGAGACCGGGAGGCAGCGGAGAGCTGCGCGGCTCCCGGCAGCACCGGGGTAACGCAGGCTGCTTGGGCTCGCCCGCCTGCCGCGCTGCGCCAGACTTGGGGCCCACCTCCTCGCCCAGGGTGCGGGGTACACATCGCCCAGGCGGGCTGAGGGCTCACGGGGCAGCCGGTGCAGCCAGCCTGAGCCAGCTCGCGTCCCTCTGACCTCTTAGAGCTCGGCAGCCGCCCAGGAAACCGCGCAACAAGGGCGTTTGCTCTGCTGGCCAAAAGGAGGGCGCTGGGTCTCCAGTCCGACTCCAGCAGGGGCTCCCAACCTCGGAACTAAGGTGGTCACCGGATACTAAGCCTGAGGGCACTGCCCGGTGCCCCGTTTTCCCTGGCCTACAGCAGTCTAGAAATCCTGCACCCAGAGCGATCAACCCGCAGCCGCAGTTACTGAGCAATCCAAGCGCAGAGACTTCTGGCGGCCGAGTTGGGCCGGACCGGGTCGGCAGCCTGCAGCCCCCGCCCTACTAGCTTCAGGCGACTTTCGGAGAAAGCGGGGACATCTGCGCCCTGCTCATTTCTCTGTCGTCCCCTTCTGGGGGGACCAAGAGAAAGGGCAGGCGAAACCCCCTGGGAGAGGCCTCTGATCTGGAGGCTGGGGGCGGACGGAACTTCTATTTTACCCCCCCATCCCCGCTAGTCTCCCTACCTCTAGCCCCACTCCTCACCCCTCCCCACCCTCCAAACCCCGATCATCAATAATTTAGGCCCCGGGAGAACTCGCGTTACCGTTATGAAAAGGCGGCAGCTGCGGGCAGATTAAAGATGAATAATTCAGCCTCCCCGGGCTCCGGGCCCGGCCCCTCGTCCCCAATCTAAGGGGTGGGGATGGGAAGGGGGCACGGTGGGAGTCCAGGTCTGGGGACCGGGAGCCGGCGCTGAGTCGGGCCTGGAATGCGCCACTGCCGCCGGCGCCGACTAGGGCTGTGGCCGCTTGCCGGCCAGCCTGCCAGCCCGCCGGCCGGCCGGCGCGGTGATCTCTCCCTTCCTCCGACCACCTTCAGCCTTGCTCCCGGTTAGGTTTCAAAGTGGCACCCAGTGGACAACCGAGACTTGGCGGATCCCCCGCGGAATCGGCCAGAGAGGAAAGCGAGAGCAGAGGCAGCCGGGCGAGGAGGCTGGCGGGCTGGGCGAAGGCAGCGTGTGGAGCCGGTTCCACTCCCTCCGAAAAGGAGCCAGGCTTTCTGGCTCGGCTTGTGGCGACCCACGGCGGCCCCAGGCCCCTGGCTCGGATTTCCTGTGCTTGGAAATTATTTAGGAAAATATATTTCATTCCCAGGAGTATTTTTAAAAGCTCTCCCTGTAACGCTAAATACATGCTTAGAGAAAAACATCTCTCCCTCCTCGGTTCTCTTGCCTGTAGCAGAGATCCAAGCCAGATCTAAAAAGTTTCCCTGTGAAAAGTTACAAATCATCCTTAATTACTAATCTACAGAGGAGAAGTTTTCTATATAGAATCTATCTTTTTTCTTAAAAAAAAAAAAAGCTGTCAAAAAATCTCTCAATTGTTTTCCAAGCTAAGGACATAGGACATACGACATGAATTAGATAAATTCAAATTTCTTTAAAATAATTCCCTTTTTCTATTTTTTCATTTCTTTTCTCCCCTTCTCTTTTTTTCTGTAACATCCTTTCCGTTTTCTTTCTTTCATTTCCTTCCGCTTGTTTTGATTTCTCTCTCCTTTCTCCCTGGTGTTGGCATTTGCCTTCCTTTTGTTCCTTCCCTCTCATTTTCTTCCTCTTTGCCTACCCCCTGGCAGGGTCACTGGCTGGACCACCCTCACCAGGGAATGGGAGGCCGACAAGGAGCCTCCAGAACTGGAAGCAGAGCTTCTCGGCAGATATCTCCAGGGGCCGCCTGGAAGGCTCCTCTACTTGATCTCTTGCTGATTTCGATTTCTCCTTGGAACCCCTCTTTGTTTTTAGAGCATCTTCCAGGGAGAGGCGGAGAAAGATGACCACCAGGTCCTGCCAATCTCAGACTCCCAACTCAAGGAGAAGAGAAGGAGAAGGAGAGATAGGGGAGGTAGGAAAGAAAAGAAGAGGAAGGAAGTATTTCAAGCCAGCCCACAAGAAGCCTTGGTTGTGCTGGCAGGGCCCAGAGATACTGGGAGCTGAGGGTCAGAAGGGGGCACCCCACCCCCACACTCAACTGCCTGATTGTCCTGACACTTAGGCTGCCCACGCTAGGAGTCTCGTCCTGGACAACCACACTCTAAGTTTGAGGAAGGTAGAGATAAGGGAAGGGAGGAGGAGGCAGAGAGAGAGAGAGATAGAGAAAACACAACACAAAACCCTGAAAACTGCCTACCTATTAGTCCCCTAGCCCAAGGCAAGAGGGTGACCAGGGAGTAAGGTGGCTGGAGCCAGAGCCAGGGGCTGTGGATCCACCAGCTAAGGAGGAGCAGGTGGAAGGCAGGCAGGCAGGTGATGGGCACCAGCGAAGGTAGGAAAGCAGGCAGAGGGAGAAGTATGGGAGACAGAAAGCAGAAAGCAGAGAAACTGGAGGCTTTAGAAACACTGGGAAATGAGAGAAAGAAGGAAAGCAGGGGCCGGGAGAAGCCAGCGTGGCCTCCAAGATGGGACATGAACGCAGGGGGCTAGGGCCGCGCCGGGATGGGACAGGGTAGGGACTGGAAGCCCCGAGCTGGGACAGGAGCCGGGCGCCGGTACTCACGGTGCATCGCGGAGAAGGGGTCTGCTTTGCAGTGCATATCCATGGGGAGGCAGAGGAGCGGGAGCAGCGCGGCCGCCGCCGCCGTGTCGCCTCTCAAACTCAACTTCAGGACTTGAGGAGAAAAGGGAGGGACGGTGGGGGGGAGGGTGAGCGGGCGCCCGGCTCCGGCGGGGCGCGCGGGGGCGGGGGGCGCCGCGCTGCGCTCCCCGCAGGGACTTCTCCCGGGCCGGCCGGCCGGCCGGAGCTTGCAACCGCAGTGGCCGCAACTTCCCGCCGTCGGGGCGCGGGGCTGGGCGGTCAGCAGAACAGCCCTAAGGTGGCGGGTCGGGCCGGGGGGATCTGGGGGCGCATGGCGCACGCGGCAGCTGGGGCCAGGACTGAGGCTGGGCGGGGGAGGCGATATGCTCAGCTCCCCTGGAACCTGGTCATCCGAGAGGCAGCTTTCGGAGAGAGAGGCGGCTTTTGGAGAGGGCGAGGAGCTGGGGCGGCCCGAGGGCGCCCAGCGGGGGCCGGGCCGCTCCAAGTGCTGGTGAGTTGTCGAAGTTGGCAGAGAAGTAGCAATCCTCGGGATGTCCGAGCGGGCGCCTTCGGGAGGGGAGAGCGCAAGCCGGGACCCAGCCCCCGGAAAAGGCAGGCGCACACCGCCGCGGCCGAAGGGCCGGGAGGGAGGAAGGGAGCCGAGCGGCGCCGGCAGCACTAGGCTGGCCCCAGGTGGGTTGCGGCTGCGAGAAGACTCGGCCGGAGACTGGAGCCGCGGCTCCGGGTGTGTGTCTCTCTAAAAGCTGCAAAGCCCCCTCCAGACCCCCTCCCCCTCCCCGCGCTGGGAGATGGATGACTTGTCAGACAAAGGCAATAGATTCCACCACTCTGTGATTCGCCAGCGCCGGAGCCCCGAGCTTCGGCGAGGAGGGCCCCGCGCCTGTCACTCCGGTGCCGGCGAGGGGAGGGCAGGGGAGGGGGAAACGGGAGGGAGGGAGGGAGCGGGCGAAGAAAGAGGGAGGGAGGGGAGCGGGCCAGGGGGAGGGGGAAGGGGAGCCCGGGATTAAAACTACGCTGAGAAACGAAACTCGCCGATAAGATAAACGTTAGATAAGGATAAAGAGCGGCCAGTCTAATGAATATTCAGGAAACGACAGAGGGCCGCGGAGCGCGCTGCGCTCAGAAGCCGGGCTCATAGTCCCAACTCACCCAGCCCTGCCATCCACCGGCCAATGCCCGCATGGTCCACGGGGCCCCGAACCCCGTCCGCATCCCTAGTGCTAACCCTCTTACTCTCAGCTCCGAGTTCCCTTCCGTTCCTCCCAGGTTCTTCCTTCCTCTCTCTGGTCCTTCCCTTTCGTCTTTCCCTCCTGAGGTACCTCCCCGCCCACACACCCCCCAATTCTCATTCCGGGGCAAAGTGCCCCAGCAGTTTGTCCTCTCCTGTCCCACGCGCAGCTGCGCGTGGGGCTTCCCTGGTCCCCTTGTCCGTCAGGGTCTGAGCAGCCCAGAACGCTCTAATTAGAATCGAATTGGAGACCTCCAGCAAGGACCCACCTGCCTCAGTGGGACCCAACGGACAATGGGAGAGCACAGGGCCTTTGCTCCTGGACCCTTGGATGGCTGGGGAAGGGAGGCTTGAGGAGGGAGACGGTGCAGAGCGACTGGTCTTGACTGCAGAGGACGTGGGAGACCAGGGCTTGCTCTCCCCGGCTGGGGAGAAGAAGCTGCGAACGAGGCTGAGCGCCGCCCGCTGCCACCTCGGCGGATCCGGAGCTAGTGCAGGAGGCGCAGCGCGCTGGGCCCGGCCCTGCTCCTGCCAGAGCCGCTGGCCCAGCCTCCGCAGCCCTCGTCCGCACTAGCTCCCTCGCTCGCTCGGGTCCGCTCGCACGCATCAGGCAGGAAAAGCCCTTTGTCTCCTAACTGGTTAAGTACAGAATATCCGGGAGATCTTTATGAAATATTTTCCCTCGTCTCATAAATCATCTTGGCACTTCAGCTGATGTTTTAACTCTCTCTCCCTCCTTCGCTCCCTCCCACCGCTTCCCTGGGTCTGCGAAAGGGCGGCTCAGGGAAGCCCGCGCTGCGCTCCGGCCGGCCGCCCGGACTCAAGGCTCCTCTGGCCCCTGCCTGCAGACCCGGGCGCCCGCGGAAGCTCCGCGGACTCGAGCTGCTGTCCCGCTGGCCGGAGCCCGGGCGGCAGCGAGAATGGGGACCGCACCTGCCCGACTCAGCCAAGAGGAGACTCCTACTGGGCCTCTTGCACCCAGGTTTTCGGTGCGTCCTTAATCCTCGGGCGGGGCTCGGGCCGGGCTCAGCCCCACAGGGTTCTGAGCCTCCCACTCATTAGGGGGCCGGATCTGCAGAGATCCTAGAATTTGCCCTTCTTCCTGGATCCTTCTGAGCCCGACCCACTTAATCCACCTGCGGAGTAACTACTGGAAGGAAAAAAAAAAAATCCCTCTCCGCCAGTCCCCTCCCTCCCAGCCCCCACCTCAACTTCCCTCGGGAGGACAAGCTGGTTCCCTTGGGCGGGAGGTGGAAGGCGCAGGATCCAGCCCCGAAGGTCAGTCTCTTCCTCTTGAGACCTGCAGATGGCGCTCCCGGGTTTGCTTTGGCCTCACAACCCCACGAACACGCACTAACTTCGTGTGCGGAGCGAAAAAGGAAAACCGAGTTCGCGCAGCCTAAAAGGAAAGGCTCTCAGGCCTGGGAGCAAGGGGCTCTCAAGTGGTATTGCTTACTACAGCCTTGGGCTTCCTTCAAGGAGGTAATTAACCCAGAATTGGGGTGGCGGGAGGCATCAAGAAAAAGTCTTTACCGAGAGGAGCTCAGAACTAAAGGAGCCCTTTGCCCCAGGCCTCCCTATGTTGGTCTAGGAAGTTGTCTTGGGGAGCCTGAACTATGGGAGGAACAAGACTGTGGGCAGAATCCCCCTCTACACATAGACTCAGATTTTTCTAGAACCAGCTAGACATAGCCCTGTCACACATACAATGAAGAAGTGTGGGTGCAGAGAACAGGCATTTTCACATACTGGGCAAGAGAGATTTTCATGTTTTGTAAAGTAGGGGACTTACTGAACAAAGTGTGCTGGAAGTTGTTCTCACACACCTATCCTTCACATATACCCCTGAGGAGTGGAGACCCTTCCATGATAGTCCAATTCCCCAGTAGCTCCTAAGATTCCAGAAACTCCCCTGCTCCTAGGACCCTTTCCCCAGCATTGCACTGGCTGGACACTCACCTCCCACCAGGCCAGCCCCTGGTAGCTTCCTCTGTAGCTCCAGCCCATTCCTGGCTCTAGAAAGTCAAAAAGCAATGCTCCCTCATTAGAAACCCTTTTAGCCAAGGCTCTGCCTTCTCCTAGGGCTCCAGGCTGAAGGGCTGGCCTCTCCCTCTGATGCACCCTTTCCTTGTCTTCCCTTTCTTCTCTATAGCGTCTAGTAGACAAGAAAAAGGCAAGAAAGGAAAAAAGGGAAGAGGAAAGAGGAAAAGAAACAGAAAGAAAGAAAGCAACTCAACCCCAAACACAACCCGGGCTCCGACCTGTCAGGGTTGGTTGCTTTTCCTGTCTGCCTCTAAATGAACCTTTTCTCTCTGGTGTTTTCAAAGCGGCCCTTCCACCCCCCAACCTAGGGGCATTTACACTTCAAACAAGGTGCCCGCCTCCCTGCGGAAATTTAAAGGCAAATAAACTTTTGGGGAGTTGCTCTGATACCCATCTCGGGATTTGCTTCATTAGCCGCCTCTGTGCATCTGATCTGCCCAATAAATCTTCCTTGTGGATCTCTGTTCCATTGCCTTCCCTGCTCCCTTCCCTACCAGGCTCGCCTGGGGCCCGGAGGCCCCCCACCCTTGCCTCCTTCCTCACCTCACCGCGGAGCTGCGGGGCCTGGCTCTCCGGGTGTAGGTGTCCCAGAGGCAGTGGTCCGCATTGAGCTCCCCCCACAAGTGTACACGTGCACAGGCGCTCCAGCCCAAATCAAGCGCGACTACCACCGCGAGCTCCCAAATGCGTTCTTGGATTGAGGGTCCTCGAAGTGAAGTGCTCACATAGACCCTGTCCACTGTCCGCGCTTGCACCCGCTCCCTTCGCCGCTCTTCTGCTCGTTTCCCAGTTTCCTGTTCCCCGGCCCAGCGCTTTCTGCCGGGGCCAGGAAAGGCAGAGGCGTGGCTGCCTCCCCTCCACAGGCTGGGGCCTGACCCGGGCCCAGGTTCCCCACACCGAGCAGTTTGGGGAGGCGGTTGGGCGGCGGGGGGCCTGGCAGGCATGCGGGAGCTTCCCAGGCGTGCCCCTCCCCCGTGGCCTGGGCTGCCTTCCTCCTTCCACTCCTTCCACCTCCCGGGGAGCGGCAAGGGGAGCCAGGGCCAGGGCTCTGAGGGAGGGGATTAGAAATGCCGAAATTAAATGTATCTCCCTAGGAAATGCTCCCCACAGCGCGGACCAAATTAAACGCATTAAAGTTCGGGGGTGGGAGGGGGGGAGCTGTTTAGAACCAAGGGGGGAAAACTAGTCCGAAGGGAAGAGAAGCAGAAATGGAGGGGGGAAGAGATGAGGGTAGAGCAGAGCAGCAGCCTGAGCTCCTTTTCTGAATGAGTGCCAGTTTTGGAAGTCACCACCACCATCACAAAAAAGAGAAAAGTTCGTCTGACAATCCAAGTCCGAGACTGCCACGGGCCACTCGCCCCAGGCCCCATACGCTGGGCTATCAGACCCCAGCAGTCGGTGCACGCACCCCGGCCCCCTCTCCAGCTCGGCCTGACCGGCTCCCGCCCGGCCCTTTCCCCTCCGCCTCCTCCCCAGCCTCTCCCCGCCCCTCCCCCTTCCTAGCCCTCTGGTCACGTTGGAGGATGGTTTTTTTTTTTTTTTTTGGAAGAGCTTCTGGTACAATATGGAGCACCATGGGCTGCAATTTCACACTCCACGGCACATTCCCCCTAAAGCTACTTTCTTTTTTTTCATCTGAGACCCCCTAATTTCTGCTTCCTCGCTCCCTCCCTTGCTCCCTCCCTCCCTCCTGCTCTCACTCTTCTTTTCCCGCTTTTGTTCCCAATATTTGGGCTCCCTGCGTGAAGCCCGGGGGGCCTGACTCCCGGCTGGCCCCGCCCGCTCGGTCTGTTGGTCCTGTGGAGGCCGGGCGCACGTGCTGCGCCTTTATCCTCCCCGGCCCCTCCCCCCTTCAACCCGGCTTCTCCTCACAAGAGGTCCTAGAGGGGAAATGACAATGCAAGCCACTTGGCCACCAAAGCGGCCTCTTAGCGGCACGGGCTTGCCAGGTGGCTGCCACCGGTGGGCCACCCTACTGGGGAGCCGAAAAGATAGTCAAGCCAGGAGAAACTGGGGCAGCAGGTCTATAGGGTAGGAGCGGAGGGCTCCGTCCAAGAGAGAACAAGCTGGGGGAAGGGGGGCAAAAGGCCCAGTGAGGCCCTGATACTCCAGGTTCTGACCTAAACACAGCCTGTCCCCCTACTCGCAGACACACATGGTCCTCTGCACAGCTAAAGGGGTCACTCAGCCCACAGGAGGAAGCAGCAACCACCACACGCACAGTCTCTCCACCAATTTGAGTCTTAGTTTCCTTGCCTGTAAAATAGGGATATTTACACCTGTCTTGGCTGCTCCATGGAACTAGCCAATAGGAAAGCATTTTGAAAACCAAATATTTCTATAGTAGATTAAGGAATAAGTGTCTAGCTTCTGAACTCTTAATCTTCCACAAAAAGGGAACAGAAAGGGTCTGGGTGCTTAGGCAGGGCAGGAGGTGGGGTTTTCCATCCAACTTCTATCCTATAAATGTAACTAAAGGATTCCTCATCACCCCCCTTCCTGTGTTCCTCCCTTTCAGGATTCTTTTCCTTCCCATTGACTACACCACACTGGCACATGTTTATCACTCTGCTCCCTGTCTTTCCTGCCACTCCTCCATTCCCACTTCTTCCTGAACCCTCACCCCACTGCATCAGCGCAGCTGCTAGAGGATCAGTTAAATCCTCCCCCCTCCCACCCCAAGAGCCCGGTTAATTGTGGCCTCAGGCGCGGTCCCCTTCGGGCCTGTCTGCCAAAAACGCTGGGAGGAGCTGGCCCGGTGGCAGAGACTTGGGAAGGAAATCCCGTCCAGTCCGGTTCCAAACAAAGAAAGTTGGTCCTCCCAGGACCTGCAGTCAACCTGCCAAAGCCAGAGCGGAGATGGGACGGTGGGGACAGACCTGAGCAAGCGGAGGCGTGGGAAGGCGGAGAGAGGAGGGGAAGAAAGGGACATGAAAGGGGTGCTGAGGGGACAGAGAAGGCACCTGTCTCCCAAAGGCCTGAAGGGGCTGGTTTGGTCCCCACCTGACCAACTGCCCCTTCCCTTCGTCCCCAAGCCAGGGTGAGAGAGTCCGAGTGAGACTGAGTGTCGGTGGCGAAGTAATGATTAACCTTCTTCTCAGCCAGGCCCTGAGCCCGCAGCCTGACCTGGCTGTGGTGGAGGGAGACAGCGCCTGAGGGCCGCCGACCTCCCAGGTGTTACCCACCGAGATCAAGGGGGCTGCGGAGGAACAGGGCAGGCGGTAGCAAAGGGCAGCCCAAAGGGAATGGAGCGCAGGGCAGGAGGAAGGCAACTCCAGATGCTGGGCAGACCAGGGGAGCGAAATAGCCACAGCCAATGCACAAGGGAAGGAAGGGGCCAAACGCGGGCGAGGGCGCGCGGCTCCGCAGCGCTGAGGAATAGTTGGAGAGGGGCGGGAGAACCCCGGCGGGCTGAGTTTTCCCGGAGTTGCGAGCAAGAACCAAATCTACTCTCGGATCCATCCGCGGCGCGCCCGCCCTTCCTTCCTCCTCTGCCAGCAGCTGTGCGGCTGTGAGGAGCAGGCGGAGAAGGCGCCAGAGCCGGGAGCGGGTAAGGCAGGGGAGACCCGCCAGCGAAACAGGGAAGCGAAGGGCAGGGCCGCCCAGGCGGGGGACAGGCTGCTCGGCGCCGCGAAGTGGCTGGAAACAAAGGACCGGAGCGGAGGGGAGAGGGGAAAACGGGGGAGAGACGGGCTGGTGAGACAGGGAGAGGACCTAGGAAAAGGGTCGCTCTGGGGACCGACCGAGGTTTGTCTACTCCTGCCGCCTCCGCCCACTCCAGCCTGGAGCCAGGACGTCCCGGGGGCTCACTACCGCTTGGGTTCCTGGGCGCTGGGCCTGTGGCCTGAGGTCGGGGCAAGGGGTCTTGCTGTGGCTGTGGGGGCCGTGTGTATGTGTGTGTGTGTGTGTGTGTGCGCGCGCGCAACGGTTTAGGCAGGCGGGGGATGGCGGTAGAGAGGGGAGGGCCTCCGCTGTCGGGTTAGACCCCTGCCCCAGGCGGCTACAAGCAAGCCTCCGCCTCCGCTCTCCGCGGTCCAGAGCCGTTCATTCCCCGAACTTGAAACAAAAGGGTTGACCCGAATCCCTCAGGAGCCAGGGCAAGGGCTCCTTCTGGAAAAAGTGCTTTGGTTTGAGACTTTAAGGGTTACCCTCATCCAGGATTATTTCTCAACTTTCTGTAACTGTTCCTAGGAAAAAAAAAAAAAAAGATGCAAGTAAATCTCAGAAAAAAGCCCGGTTCCCAGTAGTCGGCTTCGCCATGTCCGGCCCTGGGGTGAGGTCTAGACCCGCAGCTAACCAATATGTTGGAGAAACTAACTAATGGAGGGAGGAAGCCTCCTTCAATTTCTAAATCAATTAAGGAGAATTTCTGATGTGTCTCCTTGGGGACTGAACGACTCAGTGCGGAGATCGTGTGAGTGTGAGTGTTGTGAGGGTGTGTAAAAGGTGTGTGTGTGTGAGGGGGGTGGAGAAGGATGTCCAGGCAAACAGCTGTGTCCCAGGCGGGGCTGAGATAGGAGCTCAGGACCCATATCCAGCACCTCCCCCCCTCCTCCCTCTGCCCTCAACCAAGCTGCTCCGAGGCCAAGGCCTCCGCAGCCTCTTCCAGCGGGGCCGCCAATCAATCCTGCAGGTCAACACAGCAATTAATAACGGGGTGAGGAGGCCTGGAAAAAGAGGGCGGGGAGGCGTGGGGCTGTGTGTCCCCCAGGCTCTGAGGGCCCGGCGGCGGGACGAGGGAGTGGGAGGGGTCTCCAAGGGCAGAAACAACCCTGGGAACTCAGTGTGGGCCCGGGAGTGGGCCCAGGACCCCAGGAGAAAGAGGCAGGGGACCAGCGACAGGGAGCTAGAGAGGCAGCTGGGACAGGCCAGCGGAGTAAAAGGGAGAACATCAAATAAAGCTCTTATTTTTACGGTTCTGAGGGTATAGGCGACGATAGCCGAAGACCACAATTGACCTAGAGATTTTCTCTCCTTTCCCCCTTCCCTCGTCTTTTCCTGGCGGTTTTCGCTGCTCCCGAATAGGCTCAGCGAGAGTAAATAAAACCCGCATCCTTCGCAAACCCGGCTGCGGCGGTTGCGCCAAAGCATCCGCCAGACACGCTCGCTCTCCCGCGCGTCTCATTGACATTTTGAACTAGCTGGATGGGGCCAAAGGGGACACGGGGGCCGTCTGGGGGCGCTGGGCCCCCGGGGAGCTGTGCCCCGGCCAGACGTGTCTAAGGAAGAGATGAGGGCAGAGGGGAGGCAGGGGGCGGTGAAAAAGAGAAGGAAAGAGAGAAGGCGGCTTGGAGGGCGGAAGACTCCGGGTCTTGGTGGGGCCGCCTGGAAGGGAACGGGGGTTTCCTACTCTCAGACACAGCCCTGCCTCCTGCCCAGCTCCACAGCTCCTCCCCACCCTTCCCCACTCCGCGGCTAGCGGGAGTGCGATGCTCGCGGAGAAAGCGGAGAAAGGAGGGAAGGGGAAGGGAGCGCGGTGCGCAGCTGGTCTTCCCGGCCGCTGCCACGCGCGCGGGGAGAGCGGCTACACGACCAGGAGCAGGTAGGCGCAAGAGCCCCTGGGTAAGCACCCTGGTTCCTCCTGGAGTATCCTGAGCGCCAAGAAACTTGAGGGGAGGGCCCTGAGAGGCACTCAAGAATGCCCCCACCGCTCTGCCTTCTCCTTCCCGAGGCGCTGGGGAGGGCGCCTGGCTGCGTCTTCTGGGAGCGGGCCGGGGAACAAAGTCCTTGCACCTCAGGCATGCAAGGCAGGGAGAGCCGCCTTCGGAGAGGGAAAATGGAAAAGTGGGAGTGTCAGGAGCCTGAGCAGACTGGACAGAGAAGGAAGAAGGGGTGGGGGCAGGAGGCAAAATAGATTCAGAGTGAGGGAGAGAGAAGCCCTGTGCAGGAGAGGAAGAAAGGGGGAGAGAGGTTCGCAGGAAGGCCCAGCCATTAGGTCTGTCCTTGGGCTGCATATTTATACGGTCGAGGGGGTGCACAGATGGGCTCTCAATTGAATTCCATCTTCAACACCATCAGAGATTGATTTTGTACTCGCTTTTAATTTTGCCATAATTAATTAGATCATTACAACTGTTTGCTATTGATCTCCCTACTTAAACCTCTGGTGCAGAGGGGTGGCCCAGAACCCTAAAAGCCCAGGAGGCCACAGTTGAAACCCCTGGGGGGGGCCAGGTTCCCTAGCAGGGACAAGGCCTCAAAGGGGGAATCGAGGCAGCCCAGAGACTGGGCCAAGAAGCTGGAGGGAGGGCAGTGCTGAGGGTGGAAAGAACTAGAACCTGAGCTGGTGAGGGGTTGGAGGGAGGGAGGAGAGGAAGGAGGTTTGGGGAAGGTGAGGAGGGATGCCAAAAAGGGCCTGGAGTTAGTCCTTGACCTCTGTGGAATTGTTTGGAAAACTCTTGGAAACCTGATCCAACCCCCTCTTGCCCCACCAATCCACAAATAAACTTGGGTCCCTGGCTGACCGCCCCTCACTACACCAGGGTGCCTAGTGGGCAGACTGAGCTGGGTTGGCAGGCCTGGAGGAGAGGGGCAGGAAGGGAAAAAAAGGAGAGAAGAGCCCTCTACTCCCTTGGCCTTTTGGGTAAGCAGCTTCAGATTCTTCACCCCACCTGGGTCGCCTGGGGCCTGCCACCCCTCCCCTTGCCCCAGGCTTTCCTTGAGTTGTTTATTTTGGGGGCAGAGCCTTCTCTCCACGCAGGTTCAGCACATGTCCACCAGTGCTTAGACTTTGGTTCGCACTCAAATACACAAAACTCTCACACACTTGCACCCAGCATGTCCCCATCCAGTGGCACCCATGCACACACACACCCACACTCCATTCCCACTAGAAACTACGGTCTTCCCAGTGCTCCCAGTTTGGAGGAAGTTGTGCAAAATATTTGTACACTGAGGGAAACTGGAAAGATAACGCACGACAGAAAGGAAAAGCCAGGTTGTGCAGAAAGACCAAGAGAAGTTGTAAAACTCATGTTTTCTGGGTGGAAACTTTTTAGTAGATTTAGAGGACACCAGGAGGGAGGGCCCAGGAGGCCCCAGTGGTGAGGAGAGGCCGCAGAGCCCCAGGCCCCAGCCGTTATAGTGGCCCCGCCGGGGAGCACAGAAAGAAAAAGGACTGGAGTCCGCCCTCGGCTTGGACGCCCCCATCCCTCTCAGATGCCACCCTCCCCGCCTTGCCCGTGGCGCTGACCGATAGCTGCCCGCTCTTACCTGCCCGGCCCGCGCGCTGTTCCATGCTCTGCTCCCTGCGCTGCCGTCTGGGCCCGGGTCTTGCTTCTCGGCTCTTCCGCCGCCCGACAGCGCGTCTCGCCTTTGCCGCGGCCGCCCGGAGATCTGGGCGCAGCCACCCGAGACCGAGCGGCTCAGATAACCCCGGCTGCCCGCCGCCTCGGCTGTGCGCTCCGCTCGCCCCCGCGCTCGCACACCCGGCCGCGCCGAGGCACGGCCACACGCCGAGGAGCCTCAGGCTCTCCGCCCCGCGCATACGCGCGCACACGCACCCAGGCCCCGAGCCAGCCGCAGGCAAGCCGGCACCCGTGCTGCCACAGGCACCCAAAGACCGAATCCCCAGCCTTGACGCCGGCACACCCTTTCACCCCACCCCCTCTGCTTCACTGTCACACGCTCCCCGGCAGCCTTGCAGCCTCACACGCAGGGGCGTCTTCACTCTCCTACAATTCCCAACTTTGTGCGATTCCCTGTCCCCACGACTCTCAGCACCCGCCCCATTCTACTTTCTCAACCGTCAGGCTCCACAGCCTGCCACCCCCACCCCCCACCGCCCGTCTTGGCTCTCGGCCTCAGTTTCCAAGATCCCTTATAGACCTACCCCAACTTTCTCCAGCCACATGGTCGCTCCCTGGAGGTCCCTGTCACCAATGCATTGTGGCACTGCTCACTAAATCCCTCACAAGCTCTTCTGCTCAGGATTGTTTTTCATTTTAAACTTAGAAGAAAAGGAAAAATTCCTGGCTTCCTTGCCCTGACGGAGATGGTGGGGATGGGGGAGAATGACCAGCTCCCCCCCAAGCTCCTGTCACACTCTCATGACCACGCGCTTGAGCTACACCATTCCACAATCCTCTGGTGCTCTCGCCCCAAGTGTCTCGGACCCTCAGATTCACACCCTCTCCAAGCACAACCTTCATCCCTGATCAGAGACTCACGTTAGCTTTCTCCCACAGCCTGCCCTCCCAGACTGGAATTTATACTCCTCACACTCTTGTCACAAATTTTCCCTTAAATCTTTCATTCACCACTTTTGAACTCCCACGTCCTACACACTCACACAATTCTTGAGCACTACTGCTCCCATTCCTACCCCCCATGTATGCCTTTCTAATTTACCCCACTGTATATGCCCACCCACTTGCCCACCCTGGGCCTCCCACTTTCACACAGCTTGGCTCACCTGTGCTGAGTAACCCTGAGGGGCTGTCAAGGACAGTGCTGGGTAAGCGCCAGAGTGCAGGCAGGGGTCTATGACTGGCTCCATCTCTTGCACACACAGGGCCAGACTCCAGGCAGAAAGGCAACAAGGCAAGGGGCAGGGCCCAGGTCCAGGAGGTCCACTGGGCCCATTTAGGTTAGAAACTGGAAGTTCTTCACTGGGAGTCCCATCCACTTCAGCTGAAGTTCTTCTAGAAAGACTGTGCAACTAAGGACAGGAAGCTGGAGCAGCACAGGGGCCCAGAGGCAAGACCAATCTCATGGTTGCCCAGTTTAAATTTTTAAAATCTTCCTACAGGAACATGAATTTCTATCAGGCAAATCATAGCCAAATTACCATTCTACCAATATTTGTGATTTAAAACATCAGACTTTGTGGGCATTTCTTTTCTTTTCTTTTTTTAATCAAACAGTGGTTTTCTAATCTATGAGCACAAAAACTTAAAAGTGAAAAAAAAAATTTCTTGCTTTTTGTTATACGTAGAGCAACATTTCCAAGGACAAGGATGAGAGAGCAACATGCATAAATAAAACCCTAGTTACACACACACCACACTCTCATGTAGTTACTCCATTACACACACACACACACACAAACGCACACGCAGAGTTAGCTTCTCACTCTGTCACCTACTCAGAACCAACCACGCCCAGTCACACACAAGGGCCGTGACCTGCTGAGTCACACCTTCACTGCACAGCTCTTTGTGCCTTTGTTACCTCTTCTCTAGAATAGTGGTAACAAACCTTGCCTTTCCCTCAGGTTTCTCACGAGAGAACGTGTGGAAGTAATTTATAAAACATGAAGGATGACCACAGACACATTCGTTGCTCTTGCGCCTGTATTATCAGAGACAAGAACTGACACCCAACATTGCAGACACACAGATAGCAGGGAGGCACCCACTGGAGAACCAGGTGTTTTGAACTGGGTACACACACGCTCAGCTCAGTGTCCCTGCCTGCTCCTAAGCCAGCTCGTCACAGTTACCTGAACACAGGGCCCAGGGCTGGGGCAATGCCGGGGCTGGGGCCTAAGCCCAGAGGAAGGCAGCTGAGGCCATTGTGCTAAGCAGCCTGTCGCATACCAGAGGGACCAAGAGGAGGAAGGAGCTTGCTTAGCTCTTGGCTCTGAGATTCTTGGTGCTTTAGGGACGCAGGAAACCTGCAAAGTGATGCCAGTCAAAGGGCCCAGCTCTGTACCTCAGCCTCCCTCCAGGCTCCTCCCTCAGCCTCCGCTTCTCTTTGTCCCCCAGCCCTCACCCCTGTCCCACACTGTCTCTCGGGCCCTTTTGCTCATTGCCCGCCCCATTGATTGAAGGTCTCTCTCAGGTTCTCCAAGGAGTCCCAGGAAAAATGATCCGCCAGCCTATTGATTCTTCATTAGAATTACATTTTCACGTGCGCTAAATTGGTTTTAAAAGCTTTTTCTGTTGTTATTGTCTTGTCAGACCCTGTGGTCCAGGGCAAACCAAGTTTAAACGTTGTGGCTTCTTAGGAAAAAAAATCACCCGGGCCAGGTCTGTGATTACTCGTTTTCCTGCCTTATTGTTGTCGTGATGACAATTGTGATTTGGTTTACGTGTCTTTAGGAAAAGGGCCCTGCAGGAGGCTGCTCAGGCTGGTGAGGTGGGTGTGTGTGTGCAGAGGGCTCTGAAGCCCCTGGAGGAAGGACACTAGAGCAGTTTTTCTTCCCCTGAAAATAATTTAGCACTTGAACCTGTATTAATTGCTTCTGGGACAAGAGGAAAGGCGAAAGTTTTAAAAATCACTTTTATTTCCTCCCTTCCCTTCCAGATTAAATAGAGGAGAAGTAGAAACCACAACTCCACTTATTAAAGCTCCCTCCCCTTTCCCCTAAATCGCTGGGGAAGGGGTCTCAGTCCTTCAGAAGGTGCTGAGGAAGAGGATGCAGCCCCCTGCCTTGTAGCAGAGCGGAAGCCCAGTCACAAGAATGTTTTTAGTCATCACACTCTGTGCTGGGGGGGGTGGTGGAGAGGGGGAGGAATGAATCCAAATGAGGGGGGAGAAGTGCAAAGAGAGAGGTAGAGACTCCCATAGAGAAAGGGGGGTTTGGGGAGCAAACTAGCACAGAGAGACAGACAGACAAACACAACCAGGGACAGTCTGATGGACTGTTCTTTGCAGAGAAGCACAGGTCAGACGAGGAGGACAGAAGAATGAAAGGACGGAAGACAGAAGAAAGAGAAAGAAAGGAAGAAAGGAAGAAAAAAGAAAAAGAGGAGACACTGAGAAAAGGAAAAGTACAGAGGAAGGGGAAGAGAGGGAAAGAGATCAAGGCAGGCAGAGGAGCAAGCCCTGGGGAGCTCCTCCGCCCCTCCAGCCCCCGCCCTCCTCAGGGCCTGGCAGTTGGCAGGCTGTGCTGGGGAGTGGGCACCGGGCAGCGGCTGGGCCCAGGCAGGAGAGCTGAATGTCTCCGTGATGTGTTTATCCTCTAATCAGTTCATTAGTTATAAACAACATGACATTAGAAGTTAGGAGGCAGTTGATATTAATTTTTATTTAACTAGTTGATGTTTAATCCGTCACGCCAGGCTGGGTAGCAGCGAGAAAGATCTTCCTGACACAAAACCAGTTAGAACTTCATAAGGCGCAATCAGTGTCCGCGCATTGAAACAAACAAGAGAGACGGAGACAGAGAGACAGGGAGAGACAGAGGCAGCCCCACCAGAGAGTGAGACTGCAAAGGGAGCGAGGCAGGCGGGGAGAGAGCTAACCTCGGACAAGCGCTGGGGGGAACTAAGCTAGAAAGACTGAGAGCGCCGAGAGGACGGCTCGGCGAGGGGCTGGCAGCCCTGAACCCGGGCTCCGAGTGGCGCGGCCCGACGCAATAGTGGGGGTCCCGGGGGTGGCGCTCTGGGAAGGCCCGGCTGGGGCAGCGGCGGGGCGATCAGCCAGGGCCCTGCCAAGCCTCGCCGCTGCAACCACCAACGCCTTTCGCCCTGGAACGCGTCGGGTGTCTGGCGGCCTGGCGGGAGGCCAAGGGTTTATGTCCCAGTGAGAAGAGGCTCCGACTTTCGCAAACTGTCCTCTCCCGGGTCCGGATGCCGAGGACCACCCCCCCCCCCCCCCCCGCCCTCCACTCCTGTTCTGCTCCCGGGCAAGAGAGGAAAGGAGGAAAAGGCGAGGAGTTTGTGCCCAGCGGCTCAAGTTTGACAGAGTTTGCAGCTGTCACAAGCCAGGGCAGGGTGTGTGCGTGTGTGTGCTGGGGTGCACGGCAGTGGCGAAAGAGGAGGAAGGAAGGGACTGTCTGGGGGTTCTGCAGGCGGCAAAAGGCTTTCCCCCCGAGTTTGCCAACCCCTCCACGAGCGTCCCCACGTGCTGGGATCCTAGCAGGGACCAGGCTGTGTTGATCGCGGGCTCCTCGGGTGGCCGTGCCCGGCCGCGAGTCTGAGTCCGCCAGGCTTGCCCAGGTTAATCTCAACCCTGCCCGCAAGCACGAACGCTCGGCTTTTTCCACCTTAACTGCGGGCACCGGCCGGGCACTGGCTTGGTCACGGTTTCCTGCGCCGGCACGGGAGGAGGGGGGAAGGGCCGGGGCTGTAGTTTTCCGCCTTCGCGAAGGACACTGTTTGGAGGGGCAGAGGCATCCTCGCCCGCGCGCAGACTCAAGCCGAGCATCTCACCATTTGCATGTTAATCTGCCTCCACCGCGAAAAGGAAATCGCTGAAATTCCGAAGAAAATTGCCTCTCGCCAGCGGTTAATAGTTAACTCAGACGGGAAAGTTCCCAGGGAAAGGCGAAAGCCGGGGCGAGAGACTCAGGGGAGGCGGCCAGGGCGGAGGCCTGGGAGGGCTGCGGCCCAGCACTGGCCTTTTCCCTCGCCCGGCGGGCTCGGCCCGGCGTGCCTCCCTTCCTCGGCAGCGCGTCCCCCACCCCGTAATTAGCATCGTTTAGTTCACAAAACCCTTCCTGGGAGAAATCTGTTCCCTCGTTCCGGGGCTCGGTTCAGCACCTGATTCCGCCGGGTGAGGAGAATAAATCACTGCGGCGGCAGCGGCGGCGGGGGAGCCGGACCCGAGCCCGCCAGACTGGGGCTGCCGGAAGAACGAAAAAGTGAGAAAGAGGCGGCGCAGTCGGGAAAAATGCGGGGAGATGGCGCAACCCTACCCAGGGACAGCGAAGGGCCCCTCAAGGGAAACCCAAAGAAAGCCAGGGACCCAAAGGCAGAGAAAGGGCCAAAATAGAAAAGGAAGATATAGAAAAAGACAGAAGAGAGGCAGAGACAGAGTGAGAAAGGAAAGCGAACGAAAAGAAAGGGAAAATGAGGAGGGGAAAGAGAAGTTAGAGAAGAAGAAAGAAGAGCGAGGAGGGAGATTAAGAAGGAGGGAACAAAAGAAAAATAAAACAAAACCAAAAGAGCAAACGCTTTTGTTTATCCACAAAAACTCCCCTGCGAAGCTGGGCAGTGAAAGGGCGCCCCGCGGCGGCGAGGGTTCGAGCGCGAGGGCCGCAGGCCCGGGAGGCCGGGGCAGGGAGCGCAGCCCGCGCGCTGGGGGCTCTAGGCCGGGTCGCGCGCGGAACCGGACTCCAAGTTGTAGTTCCAGGGCACAGGGTGCACCAGAGTATCTGCCCCTGGAAGGAATGGTGTTTGTGTGGGAGGTGTCATCCTGAATCCATGGCCGGGAGGGGATGGGTAGATAAAAGGAGCGCGGCTCTTTCTTGGGCGCGAGTTGGACGCCTGGGACCTCCAGCCCTGGCGCGAAGGGAGGTGGGGACCCCGGGAGGGCGGGGTTCAGTCGCTTAGCGCAGACCCCCGCCCCCCAGCCCCCTAGCGTCCCCGCAGCTAGGATCCTCACCGTACCCCCTTCAGCAGAGCGAGGCAGAGAACTCTCCCCTGACAGATCCCCAGCGCCCAGGCCCACGAGCCGAGGCGCAGCTGTGAGAAAAAAGTAACACAGCGAGAACCGCGTCCTGGCGCCAGCGGAGGGCGCATTTCCTGAACTGCCTCCCCGCGGCGACTGAGAGGCTCGGCGCAGATTCCGCTCCTCTAGGGGCCAGGCCTGGCACTGGGCTCCCCAGGCCGGAGAGTGGGAGGGGGAAAGGAAAGAAGCGGAGAAAGAAGCGGGGTAGGGAGCGGGGGCGGTGCAGAAGAGAAGCAGAGAGGAATGAAAAGTGGAAATGCAGACCGGAGGGAAAGGAAGGAGGAAGGGTGTTAGGGGGTGTCTCCCCTCCTGTCTGATGAGGTCTCTGTGTGGACAGAGGTGGAAGCGCCACCTCCCCGGTCTCACTCATTGTGAGCCCCTGTGCTCTGGCGCCCCTAGGACACGGGGCTGGAGACTGAGACATTAAGGGGACCTCTGGAGGCCTGTGTGCCTGTGGGACTGAGGGTGAGGAGTGGAGGCTTCCCTGACCTCTCCAGGCAGCCCCTGGGATGACAAATGCTCAGAAACTTTCCAACCTTTGGGAATTCCAGGTCGATGTAGTCCAGCCTACTCCACTTCTCTCCCCCCTCCTGCCCCACCCTCCTGCCTTGTTTGGCAGGCCCCCATCAGCCACAGAGCTGGACTAGAGGAAGGATAGCCCAGAAGACCTCCAGGAGGAAGACCGGCAGCTCAGTCCTTTCCTACTTTTGCAGAGACAGGAAGAAACTGATACCTAGACCAGAATCCTTTGGGCTGGAGAAAGTGGGGAGGCAGCCACCAACTGAACCAGCTGGTAGGGCACCAGTCCGTCCGCACACGTGGGTCTGCTCTGTGATGGACACCAGGGTTGTAGAGGTAAATCAGACACTGGCCCTGCTTTCAGGGATGACATTCCCTGGTGGCAAAGAGAGAGCTTTGGCAAGAAACTCTGGGAAGGGTCAAGATATGGACTGGGACACAGTGGACACAGGCCCAGAGAATGCTTTATAAAGGAGATGGGGTCTTGAGAAAGATGATTAGATGCACCCTAAATGCAGGGGTAGCTGGGTGAAATATTCCCAGGCAGAAGCAGATCAGGAGGAAAGGCATGGGGAGGGGGCCACAACCCACCTAGGTGGGGAACTGCAAAGGATTCCGTGAGGCCAAATGGGGGTGAGAGGTGAGGCCAGGGAAGTAAGGCTGGGAGTCAGGCAGGGCCTAGATCAAGGAACACTTTTGCTGAGGAGTCTTGATTTTCTCCTTTAGGCCATAGGATGTCATTGAGGGATTTTAAGCAGGGAAGAGAACGGAGCTGATTTGGAGGGGAAAGACCATTCTGCAGGCATGGACAGTGGGCTGGAAGCAGAGAGAGCAGCAGAGACTAGGGAAACAGTCTCAGCAAGACAAGAAGGGAGGTCTTGAAACAAAAAAGTCTGAGGGAGATAGAGAAGAGGGGGTAGATGTGAGAGATGAAGGCAGGAAGGTCAGGACTTGGGCACAGGTTGCGTGTGTGTGTGTATTTTGGGGTGAGATGATAAGTTAAGGTCTGTCTAGGTCTCTGGGTAACTTTAGTCTCAACTCTGACGCCTCCCCTCACCCTCCACCTCCCTCACCTTGCCAATCCTCCCCCTGTCATGGTAGCAGAAGTGGAAACCCATGTATCAAGGCTGGAGGCAACACTTTTCTTCCCATCTCATGCACCCTTACCAGGCAGCCTCATAGAATGACATGCACTACAGAAGAGGATATCTTCTCACTAAGCCCAAGACAGAGAAAGCAGCACCCAAGAGTGAAAAGTGAAGCTGGGTAGTCCTGAGGTAGACCCCACCTTTCTCGGTTCTAAGATGTACCAGTTATGTGACCTTGGGCACATTCCTTAATTCACTGAGCCTTAGTGTCCACATCTGTAAAATGAGGACAAGAATATTTGCCTTATAGAATTATTGGATGGTATAAAATAAGGCATATCTTAACACTGACACGTTAGCTCATTCCCCATGCCCACCCCAGGCCCAGACCTCTGCATGCACTGACAGAGCACTGTGTCCTGCACAGGCACAGGGTGTCAGGGGTACAAAGAGCAGTAATATAGATACTCTGGAGAAGTAATCAATCCAGAGGGAAGGCCAGGTGCCCCACTGGAGCAAGGTTAATAACAACAGCAATAAAAACAACTAACATGTCTGAGGGCTTACTGCATGTCAGGCATTTTTTAAAGCACTTTATATATATTAATTCCATTAATCTTCGTCTACTATTATTAACCCCATTTTAAAGATGAGGAAACTGAGGCACAGAGAGTTTTAGCAACTTGTCCACAATCACACAGAGAGTAGGTGGCAAGGGTAGGATCTGTACCCAGATACTGCCTCCATAACCTACACTCTTAAGCACATGCTGTGGTGGATATTTCTAGTGCCCGAAGGGATGTCATTGGGAGAAGAGACGCTGGCTGTGGCTCAGAGGTTGGATGGGTCTGAGAGGGTTCCTTCAGGGCATCCACTGGGTAGAACCCAGGAACCCTCCTCCCCTCTCTCTTCTGGATCCTCACACCAGTCCCCTTTCACCACCACCATGCTCTTCTCCCTTCTCTGCCCAGGGCCTCTGAATCCCGAAATTCAGAGCTGGCTCCTGTGACCAGGCCAGCCAAGTCTGTGAGGCTGCAGGGCCACCAGCCCTCACCCAGCCCTGCAGGAAGCTCAGAGCCCCACCCTAAGAGCTGTTCTCTGTATTGGGAGATTCTGATTTTTCCCAGCCAGGCCTGGTACCTCTTCACGGACCCTCAGGCTTTTCCAGCTTCCTGGCCTGCAGCCTCAATATGGGGCTGGGGGCTCCCCTGCACGCCTCACTCCAGTTGGGCTCAGCCTCTGACTGGGCCTCGGTGGATCCTGATCCTTAACACCAGCCACAGACAAGAATTCCCTGGACTCATCCTGATGCCCCCACACAGCCGTGACCCGGGTTGTCCCATACAGATCCCTATGAGCTGCACCAACATGCCTGGGAACTGCAGAGGAGCACAGAGCACCCATGCTCTCCACTGGCTCCCCTGGGTCCACACAGCAGGCACTGTGGCTGTCCTCAGAACTGACCTCACTGTGGCCAGAGAGCTGTCCCCCCCCCCCGCCCCCGCCCCCGCCCCCGCCCCAGGAAGCTGGGACCACCCTGCAGCCCCTCCTTTCTCTAGACCCACAGAGGTCTTTCTTTGCCCCTTTTGGGCAGGAGTTATCCTTGCCAAAAGACAGAATTTGAAGAAGTTCTGGAATGACCTAGATCTGTGGAGACTATCTCTGCCTTCCTTTAACACCAGGTAAAGTGAGGCAGGAATGAATGTGTCTGTATGGGGAGAAGGAGGCTGGGCCTACATTGTGGGGGGGCACGTGTCATTTTTGACTGGAATTTAACCGATTCCCCATCTAATATACAGAATGGCCTCTTCTAAATGACCTGAGTTCTTTAAAATAGTCACTGTAGCCAGGCAGATATTAGTCCCAGAGGGCCCGCACCATGGAGCAAAACCCCTTACAGACTTCTTTTAGGCACCTGCCTTCCCAGTTCACAGCCTAGTCTTTTGGAAGTCTTCCTCCAAGACGCACAGGGTGTTAGGCAATATGCCAAATCACTCAGAGCCGCCACCAGGGATGAAGGTGACTGACAGATGTAAATTAGAGAGGAGCTTTCTCTCCTGCTGCCCCTTTCCACCCCCAGCCCCAACTCTTCCTCAAGGAAAGTTGTGAAGCGGGTGATCAGCACCCCTGAAATGAATATATCCCCTCTGAAGGACAAGTTGCTCTCTAAGTCTTAGTTTCCTCATCTGCGAAGTGGGGAGGCTCATCCTTTCTCTGCAGGCGCATGGAAGCGCCCAGCACAGCTCTTGGCATACATAGGGACCCCCATAAATGTCATTGTTATTATTGTATGTCTTTAAAGGGGCCTGCGCGGCGTCAGTCACAGGCTCGGCGTTCACGGGCACGCCTCAACACCCGTGTCACCTAGGAGCTGGGAGGGTGCGCTTCCTCCGGCAGAGCCGCACCTCCTCGGCCTGGAGCTGCGGACCCCCCTGGCTCCCGGCCTCAGAGCCGGACGCTTGGTTGCGCAGGAGCTCGGGCCGGGGCTGGAGGAGGGACTGCCAGAAAGATGGGATGGCGGGTTGTGGTGAGGGATGCACGATGCGCGCGGGAGCCCTCTGCCTCCCCCAGCTAGGGTCCGAAGCAGGCCAGGCCGCCGCCGCCGAGGAGGCCACCGGGCTGGAGCTGCCCCGGGGCCGGGCGCGTCCTCCGCGCTCCGAGCGCTCTAGCCCGCGGCCCGCCCCGCCCCGCCTCCCGAGCGCCGGCGCTCGATTAATAATCATAAACCCCCCGCTCACCCTCCTCTTAAAATTAATAACTCTGTAATTAGAGTCATTCCAGAAGCCTCCTGAGCCGCCGAGGCCGGCCGGGCCGCCGGCCGCCCCGCGCCGTGGGTAGGAAGGAGGAGGAGGCAGGGCGCGGCGGCCGCAGCATCTGCAGGTACAGAATGAGAATTAAAATCGCTCTCAACAATCCAATACACTTTTTATCAGCCATCTATCTGAGAGCCGGGCCCATTCATCATCCGAGGCATTCTCCCTGAAAACAAGACCCATTCAGATTTTATACAAATTATCATATTTATCATCGTCTCCAACTCCGGAGTAACATCTCCGCAAAGTGTCTGCCGTCTCCCCGGGGAGCCGCGCGGCTCGGAGCGCCAGAGCGCCAGCCCGGCAATTCCCCCGCGGAGCCCCCGCCCCTCGCCCCGCTCCCCCCTCCCCCCCAGCGCGGGCCCCCGGCTCCGGCCTTTGATCCGCTGTCTCTGCTTTGCCCCACCGCTCTCTCTCTTCTCCCCACTCCCCATCAATCTCTCTCATCTCTCTCCCGCTCTCTTCTCTCTCTCATCTCTCCCTCTGGCCTTTGATCCGCTGTCTCTCTGCTTTTCCCCTCCCGCTAGCACGCCCTTTTCTCCCTCTCTGGTCTCCAGGGTCTGGTCAGGTCCCCCTCTTTCTTTCTGTCTCCATATCTTTCTGCTTCTCCGGGTCTTTGCTTTCTCCCCACCCAGCATCCCCATTTCCCTGCCAGAACCAAGAAGCAAGAAGCACGATTTGAGGTAGAACAAGTTGAACCTCCCCTCATGGATGAGGAGTGTTGCACGGTGGGGCTCCCCAGGTTGATTCCAGGGGTCAACTCAGGCCCAATTCCAGAAGTTTGAGGAAGTGAAGCAGGGCCACACAGAGACATGTTCCTACCAGGCACACACCACGGCTACTACACACTACAAACACAACCCCCACACACCACATAGCCTCCACCACCCCCCCCCCCCCCAGTCCCCTCATGCTGAACACACACAGCCTCCAATATACTCACAGCCCCCCACCACATACACACCACACATGCAACCCCTAATACACACACAGCCCCCATCAAATACATCATACACAGCCCAGAACACACACAGCCCTCAACACACACAACCTCCTAACCATATTCATGTAGTCAATCTCTCTATACACACCCCCCCATACCACAAACAGCTCCCCAGTACATACACAGCTCCCTGCCCCACATATAGCCCCCAATACATACAGATGCTCATAGGTGCAGGAAGACACACATGTCCCAAACACACAGGTGTCCTCTCACATCCTCCTACCCTGATTCTCAGCTCCCCTCATCTCTCTCTCCTCTTTCTCTCTCAGCACACACATACACTTTAGGCAGGAACAGGTCAGGCACCACAGCCTCTGGAACAACTCCTGGCTTCGGTGGGGGAGTTTCCCTGTAACCAGCAAGACTGCCCCATCCTGCTCCTGGAAGAGCCCCACTCGCTCTGCACTGACCCCCGGGGGGTTAATGAGGTCTTCCCAGTTCAGGCCTACAGACATTGGGATGTGTCTGAAGGGGCTTTTATTCAGATTCTAAGGAGGGAGACCTCACAAAGAGTGACAGCAGGAATGTTCAGAACACAGGTTTCTGACGCAAACAACCATCCGTGGGTGACTGCTTCTTTTTTGGCCTCAGTCCTGGGGGTGACCCTGCTGGGCTCCCTGGGGGCAGTGAGGCTCCAGCATTATGCTGAGGTCCCCTCTGACCTAGCCCATCCTCAGTTTCCCCTCAAAAGCCTGCCTCTGTGGGTTACTGTGGAGGAACCTGTGGCTGTGTCTCCTGTGGGCTGTTGGTTGGTTGATTGATTCATTCATTCCTCAGTCATTAATTCAACAACCGTTACTGGGTGCCTTCTCTTTGTCAACTCTGTGCTTGGCACAGGAATTACAATGGTGGACAAGAAATACCCAGTACCTGCATCCGTGGGGATTACAGTGTAGAGCAGTGCTGTCCAGTAGAACTTTCTGTGACAGAGTAAATGTCGTATATCAGCACTGTTCAATATGGTGGCCACTAGCCATATGTAGCAATTGAGTACTCGAAGTGTGGAAACGTGGCTGAGGAACTGATTTTTAATTTTATTTATTTCAATTTCAATTTCATTTCATTTCACTATTTAATTTAATTGGGGCTAATGGCTATTGTATTGGCCAGCACAGGTGTTGTGAGCGGGTTAGTCTTCATTTCATTAAATGGGGTAGGATATATGTGAAAGAATTCTCTCCCTCTTTCCAGAGCTGTGGAAGGCTTATGAGTATGAGTGAGGGGCCCTTGAGTAGGGCTCCTTTTCCTGTTTGTACCACCAGTTCCCTCCATGCTAGAAGAACACAAGCCACCCACATGTGCATGAACATAAGAACCCGTACCCCAAAAACAGGCCCATTCTAAAAGTTGTAGATGAGTAATTCCCCATGAGAGAGTAACAATGGCATTTCTTGAGTATTTCTTCACTACCAGACACTATTTGCATATGCCACATCATAAGTCTTACCAGAGGTTCATAAACACAGATGCCTGTGGAGGTAGGCATAGTTGGGAAGGCAACAGGAATGGAGGTTCTGGGGCAACTGGAGAGGCAAGGCCTCACTAAAGGATGTGATTGTCATGTAGAAGCGGAGGCCACTGAGGCCAAGTGGTCTGATTTTTTAAGAGCAACCAGGAATCTTGGTTTTTCTTTGAAATTCATTGGAAACTATCTAAAAAACAAAACCTAACCAGGCAGATGATCAAATGACAGATGTGCAAGGGTAGTCATTGCAGCTTTGTTTCCAGATTAGAAGAAATCTAAATGTCCACTATTAGGAACCTGGTTAAGTGACTTATGACACATCTATTCAATACCAGGCAGCCTTAACCAAGAATGAAGTGAGTCATCATATATAGATACGGAAAAATCTCCAAGGTGAATTAAGTGAAAAAAATAAGACATGGAACAATGTGTAAGGTACCAGTTATTAAGAGAAAAAGAGACACACACAGACATGGAGGCACACACTTGTATCTGTATAAATTAGCTCTGGAAAGATATACAAGAAACTGGAAACAGTAGTTGCCTCAAAGAAGAGGGCAGAGACGGAAGAAAGACTTCTGTCTGAATAATTTTCCCTATATACCTTTTGGTATGTTTTGACTTTTGCACCATCTGCATGATTTACATATTTACAGTATAGGCTGAGTGAAACTAGCTAAAGGCAAGTTATGGCTTTTGGGCCTGAAGTTAATTATAAACTCTGATCCTCATGGGGTGTCCCTTTGAGGTGGGTATTACTGACCCCATTACACAGATGAGGAAGCTGAGGCTCATTTGGATTAAACTTGCAGAGCTGTTCAAATTTATACAACGTATTAGTGGTGGAGCTTCGATTCTCACCAGGTCCCCTGGCTCACAGGCCACAGCACACACTGCCTCTTCTCAGAAGATGGGAGGAATAATGATGCTAATAACACCATCGTGGTCAACAACAATGCTTATTGGGAACTGTTAGTACCAGGCACTGTCACATTTAACCCTCACAACAATCTTATGAATTAGACAGCATTATTATCTCATTTTACAGATGAGAAAGCTGAGGCAGAAGGGTTAATTAAGCTGCCCATAGTTACATTGGCCAGGGTGTGGTGGAGCTGAGATCCTTACCTGGGTATACTAACTCAGGTTCAGTGCTTAATCATCTCAATGCACATAGAGAACTCCACATCCTATTTTTGTACCCCTGGTGGCTCATCCCAAGAATGCTTTGTCACACCTCCCTGGGGGCTGCCACTGACCCCTATAGTGTGGACCTAAGTACATGTTTATTTGCCTAGACACATTTGCACAGCCCCAGAGCAGATGCCCTCAGGGGACAGACTTCCTGTGTCCTCTTCCAGGCTGTGAGAAATGGATATCTAACTGCCAGCAATGGTCCTTCAGATTCCTTATGACCTGCCCTGCCTATTTATCCCCCTGCACTGCTCCAGGCTGGAGAGCAACCAGAGTTGCTTCTTTTCTCCCGGTAAATGTAAGTCTGGCTCCAGGGCCCCAGGCGTTAACAATACCAAGTGACTGTAGATCACATTCTCTTTGGAGTCCCTTAACACCCATTGAGGAAGGCAGAAAAGGATTACTATTCCCTTTTTGTGGATGAGGAAACTGAGGCTCACACATCACATACACACACACGCATGAGCACACACACTCACGTGCTTGTAAGAATTAAAGATAGGGGCTGGCCCCGTGGCCGAGTGGTTAAGTTCACGTGTTCCGCTTCGGCAGCCCCAGCCCGGGTTTTGCTAGTCTGGATCCTGGGCGCGGACAGGGCACCGCGCGTCAGGCCAAACTGAGGCGGCATCCCACGTGCCACAACTAGAAGGACCCACAACTAAAATATATAACTATGTAGCGGGGGGATTTGGGGAGAAAAAGCAGGAAAAATAAATAAATAAAATAAAAGATTGGCAACAGTTGTTAGCTCAGGTGCCAATCTTCAAAAAACAAAAAACAAAAAAAGGTAGAAGCAAAAAAATATATATATATTGTGTTGCAAATTAGTCCACTCATTCCATTATCTCAGGGCAATGCCTCCAAAGTCCCTGTCCCCATCTGGGAACCATAGAGAGAACATTACCTGGGGCCCCAAGCTGGAGATAGAGGAAAATAGCAAAAGAAACAGAGAGGTAAGGGGAGAACCATGGCTTCAAGCGAGAAGTCCCCCATTGGTGACTTGAGTCGCATGGCTAAAATTGTGGCTGAGTGTGACTAATGGTCGGTGTAGCTCTTTGTGCACAAGGACATGTCTATACTCCACTGGCTCTCAAGGCACCAAATTCCCACACAAGTTTCCTCTCCCCACAACAACCCTGTCCTCCTACCAAGCCTGCGCCAAAGAGCAAGTGAACTGGAAGGTCCGAAGATTCTCATCCTGCCCCCTAATCCCCTCAGCCAGGCCTAGATCCCTAGTAGGAGCACCAACTCCAGTGCATGATTTAAGGAAGAATAAGCAGGCGATACTGAGGGAGTGCCCCTGCCCCCCGAAATGTGCCCATGCTTATGTGGGCAAAACGCAGGCTTTGCAGGATCCAGAATCTTGGAGGGCCCAGGGCTAGAGGCAGCCATAGAGAAAGATGGCAAATCTCGCAACCGATTAACTAACTAGGCCTCCCCTGGGGCCTCAGGCGTCACCTCCAAGAAATCTGTTTAACAAATACTTATAAGGTACCTGCTGTGTACTTGGCACTATTGTAAGCACTTTACAAGCATTATTGTTGCTGTAACAAATTACCACAAACTTGGTGGTTTAAAATAACACATTTATTATTTCACATTTCTTGAGCTTAGAAATCGAAAATGGGATGGCAGGCCTGTGTTCCTTTTGGAAGCTCTAGGGGAGAATTAGAATTCTGTGCCTTTTCCAGTTTCCGGAAGCCACCCGCATTCCTTGGCTCATGGCCACATCACTCCAATCTCTACTTCTGTCCTCACATCTTCTTTGACTCTGATACTCCTGCTTCCCTCTTACAAGGACCTTTGTGATGACATTGAGCCTGCTTGGATAATCCAGGATAATCTTCTCGTCTCAAGATCCTTAACATAACCACATCTTCATAATCCCCTTTGCCATGTAAGGTAACATAACCACATGTTTTGGGGATTAAGATGTGGACATTTTTGGTGGGTCCGCCATTATTCTGCCCAGCACAGCAATATTAACTCATCTAATCCTAACAACAACTCTATGAAGTAGGTGCTATTACTATCCCCATTTTGCAGCTGGGGAAGCTAAAGCAGCCAGAGGTTAAGTTTGCCCAAAGTCATACACTAAGTACATGACAAAGCTATGTAATTCAATCCCAAGCAGCCTGTCTCCAGAGTCTGCTCTTAACCACCACACTGCAAGTATTTGGGAGCCTGATAGAAACAGATGCTCTCTGTCTGCACCTGCAGACACACACACTCCACATACTTGGATGTCTCACAGAATGTGTATTTTCCATACACATATAACACTCATATACACACACTTTTCACATACATGTATTCTGCTCACATACATATGTATTACAGATACTTGAATATACACAAAGTACCTGGACACACACATTCACAAACATCCCCTCTGCTCATATACTCATACTGAACACATATACACATGCCCCTCACACACACATACACATTTATGCACAGTATCCCATACAGAGCCCATGCATACATATTCTGCAGACATAGCAAACATATTATACTTTCTATGCTATTTGCACACACAAACACTCTGTGTTTACAACCACATGATGCCGTGTGATATATATGCCTTGTACACGCATGCACAGAGAGCCATGCAAACATATATCCTCTCTATAAACTCATTTTGTAACAAGATATACAATGTGCCTGCAATGACACACATATCATGTACAAGGACACCATGCGCACACACTCAGCAAATACCTGTGCTGTCTAGACACATATCTTACCTGCCCATAGGTTCTATGCATACACACATATACTTACATAGGGACTCACTTGGCATACACACATATTATGAACACACACAGTCTGCCCCCCAAAGTTCTGTGTCCCACACACCCTACCTACATACACATTTAAAGAGCATGCCTATGTTCTCAAGAACTATGCACACAGATACAGAGACTCTGGGTACACATCCTGCACATGTACACATATCCCACCCTGAATACATACATTCATACACACATACAATCCTTTCTTAATACATTTTATATGTACATCCTGCAGTTACAGAAATGAATATCCTATTCAGCAGGACTGGATGCACGGTGAATTGCCTGCTTTAAATAGCACTTCACACAAAAAATAACCTCACAAGTGTACAGCCCTGCTTGAGTGTTTGAGGTGCTGCCTCAGGCATTCCCCAACGCTGGCTGGATGCGGGTTATCCCCATTTTCCTGGGGAGGAGGCTGAGGCTGGGGAGGGGCGGGGCCAGCCCAGGGCCGCCCCGCCCCCTCCGGCCGCCTCTGCCGAGGTGTGATCAGCCCCCCGGCTCGTATCCCTCAGCCCAACAGAAAAGTAGTTCCAATACCATGTTTGTTAACTAGGTTATCTAGGCTGTGGAAGATTTTAATGTTGAATTTTATAGCTTTACCACGCTCTGCCGTCCTTGTGAATATTGTAATATTGCATTTTTTACAAGTTACTCTTCTGTTAATGTTCCAGCTAGTAACTTTTATAATCCTCCTCAATGAAATTTTTTTGTATTCTTCCGCACCGTTAACCCCAATGGCGGCGCCTCGGCCCCTGGCAGGAGGCAGATACGAGATGAATTCCTCTTTAATCAGAAATAATAATAATAAAAACACACACGCGGCTCCGCTGCCTCTCACTCCGGCTTCCCTCGCCGCCGCCGCCGCCTCTCAGGGCCGCCGCGGGCCCTGCGGCCTAGGCCCCGGGCGGCTCCCGACGGGCGGCTCCGGCAGGCGGCGCGGTCGCCCGGCGTCTGCTCCCCGCGCTGCTGCCCCCGGACGCCGGGGCTTTCCTCTGGCCCGGACTCTAAGCCCCGCGCACCCTCTCTCAGCCCGCGTCTGTCTCTCCGGGCCTCTCCCGCCGCCTCTGTCATCACGGTTGCTCCCTCCTCCGTCCTTGCCCCGGCCTCCGTCCTCACATCCCGGGCACTCTTCCGTTGTCCCTGTGTGCCCTTCTCCACCCCTGCCCCTGTCGGGGATCTCTTCTTCCACCTCCCTAGGTTTCCTCTCAGGCTTTTCTCTTTTCCACCGCTTCATCTTCTGCCTTTCCAGTCTCCACATTGTTCTCTTCTTTTTTCTTCTCGGAAGACCAGATGCCATTTGGGGTGGAGAGTGCGGAGTCCTGGTGATGTGAGATGGGGCTTTGGACGAGGTTGGGGCTGGGCTGGGATTGGGGGTCCACTTGGGGCCGCTAAGGAAGGGGAGTGTCAGAGAGGGTTATGGTGTCTGTGGCCATGCAAAGAGACGGGGTCAGCTGGGGGAAAGGAGGAGGATGTCCAAGAATTGGAGGTGAAGGATAAGTCAGAGAGGCCTGGCTCCTGGGGCCCGGGGAGAGAAGGCAGCTGGCCAAAGGAGCCCTGGCTTAGTGTCAGACATATTCCCACCCTGTGGTCCTCTTCTAACTAATGGAAAAGATCCACCATTGAAGTAGGGGAAAACATGGGCTGTTACCCAGAGAGATGAGGGCTGCAGTTTGGGAAGAGTCTTGGAGGAGGATTGTGTTGCATGCTTATGTGCATGAGGTGAAGGGCCTATCTTGACTGATGATGGCACAAGAAAAGATCCAAGACTACAGCAGACCACACGAGTTCCTTCAGTCAGTCAACAAATATTTATTGAGCATCTACTATGTGCCAGGCCAAGAGCTAGACCCGGGGAACACAACGATGAGTTAAAACACAGTCCTTGATCTCATGGAAATTATGGATGAGTGGAAGTGACAGATATTAATCAAATAATCACACGAATATATGAATATATCTTTGCAAACGGGGATCACGCTAAGGATTTCTGAGCTGGGGGAAGAGTACATCCCTGTGGCTTTCAGGGATCCTATGGGGGCTGGGGCGGGGGAGGGGGAGCTGATAAGGGCTCTATCTTCCAGATCTGACCATTAAGGTACTCTCCTCCCTCATCCTGCAGAGGGGATCGTGGTCCCACACGCGAGAACAGAGGTGCCCAACATCTGGAAATCAGAGTCCCAGCGCTGCTGAACATCTGGAGCGCTAATCGCAGGAGCCGAGAGAGGCCCCGGAGGTGGGGTCTGGGAAGGGGATGAGGGGCGGTATAGCTCAGCTGACGGGGCACTCGATGCCCCTGTGCTCGCGCCTCCCCAGTCTGCACCAGGCTGGGAATCCGCCTCAGCGGAATACTGAGAGCCGCCCCGCGCCGCCAGTGCCCCTGCGTGTCCTCCCATCAGCGGAGCCCTAGGTCCGCTAGGAAAGGTTAATGGCCCTGCGCCCCACTCCCACCTCCACTGCGGGCCTGGAGCGTGCAGGTGAGGGGGATATGGTTAAACGACGACCAGGGGAGGGGAGTGGAAGAAGGACCAGAAGGGAGGGGTGGGGGAGGGCGGGGCGAGGCGGGGCGGGGGCGCCCGGCGCGCCTGTGCGGAGCTCGGAAGCTGCGAGCGCCCGCGACAGTAAAACATCTGTAATGTGCCATTCGCCGCTGCTCGCTGATTGCTCATGGATTAAAGATTAAAATCTCGGCTTTGGCAGATGGGGAGAGAGAGGAAACTCTTACGAGCACGTTTTGCATCTGCATTTCATTCTGCTCGGTTCCCTGCGCCATGCCTGGTGGCGCCCACCCTACCCCTCCCACCCCGCTCACCCCGCTCCCGGCTCCCCCTGCGCGACCAGGCTGGGCCGGACCTCTCGGGCCACCGGTCCTCTTCTCACCCTTCCTGTGGCTCCGAACCCTAGTTACCTGGCCCCCATCGTCTCGTTCTTATCTGGGGTTCTTGGCTCTGATTCAGTGATAACCTCTCTGCTCGGATGCAGACTCCAGGCAAGACACGATGAACCTCCCCAGAAAAGGGGTACGCCTCATTCCCCGGGCTGGGGACGCCGTCCGCATGCCCACCGAGCTAGGCTGCCTGCCCCTGGCGACTACGGAGACCTGGGAGGGCTGGGACGCACAAGGTGGATCCAATGGTAGTACTCTTGGCCCTTGGAGATGGTGACAAGTAATTGTGGCGTTGCCAGATGGGCTCACCTGGGCCGATGTGTCCCCTCTGTTTTTCACACTGAGCTGCTATGCCGCCAGGGAGCGGGATAGGAGAAGGGACCCGGGTCAAGGGGACTCTTAGGAGCTTTTAGGGCTGGAGGCACGCTCCTGGAATAGGGCCTGTCCTGGCTTTCCGATAATCCCTGCAAATTAACCTGGTTCTGGACCACTGAGGAGCTGAAATGTGTGCTCATGTGCTCGGGCACCTGGGGCACATCCACTGGCTTCCTCATTTTCCTCTCCCTCCCAGAATGCGTCCCTGGCATCAGACTTTGGTGGGGAGGGAAATCCAGGCTGAGAGAACTAGAGACAAAGGACTGTCAGAAAGACAGACGGTATCAGAGAAACCAAAAAAGGAACAAAAGCTGCAGAGCAGCATGGCAGATGTGAGCACCTGCATCCGGTGGTGGGGGAAGAAGGCTGCGGAGATGGTCACAGAGGGGGCCTGCCTGGGGTCCAGGCCCCAACTGGGAGGAGGAGGTTGGTTCAGGGCAAGCAGAAGAAAAGCTGAAGAAGGATGCACGAGAGGAGGGTCGGTGTGGCAGATGTAATTAATTACTGCATATTAAAATGTTTGTTTACAGAGATGAACAGCGGCCAGAGGTCTGATGGTAATTAATTCACAGCATTTCGAAGCCCTCTTTGAGCCCAAACCCCTCTGGGAGGGCTGGGGGTGGACTGGGTGAGGTGCTGGCTTGTTCTTGCCCTCCTCTCACCAGGGATTGGAACCCAGATTGCTGATACTGGAGGGAACCTCAGACAGCGCCTACTCAAGCCCCATTGCACTCCACACGCTTGGGGAACCCAGGCCAGACGATTGGTGATTAGTGGTATTTGCTCAATGCCACCAGCTAGTCAGTGATGGAGCCAAGACTGTAGTCCCTGTTTTCTTGCTCCTAGAAAAGTGTTCAAGGCCAAAGGAACACTGAGGAGATGGTGATCTTGGGCAGAGATGATATAACAGAGAGGGCAGAAAGGAGAATTGGGGCCAAAGAAAGGGCTTGGGAAGGAGACAGACTTAGGGCCCATTGTGGAGAAAGGACCAGAGGCCACGCACTCTGGAGAGGTAGGTGGGACAGCGCGATCATCGGAAAGCAACTCCTCCCCATCACCACACCATCCTGGGCCATGAGGAGAGAGGCAGAAGCAGTTAGTATCCCTGGCCTCAGAGTCTGACGGTCGGGCAAGCTCTGCCACTCCCAGACTTGGGACCTTGGGGAAATAATGTCTTTTCTCTGAGGCTCTGTTTCTTTATAAAAAGGACACCTCCCTCAGAGCGTAGATGGGGGGAGTGCACTGATTGTTAGTACTTTCACAGGGGAAACAGAGGCAATGGCGCTGCCTCTGCTCCTACCTCCTCTTCATTCACACCCAGTCACACTCAAGAGTGGAGACAAGCCATATTCACAAAAATCCTTCAGCTCATTCATTCATTCATCAGGGAGTCAGCTGAGGGACCACAGGCGGCTGTGTGGGGGTGGGGATACCAGGTGAAGAGGAGATCTGCCCCTGTTCTGTAGGAGCTCACAGGATCACAACCGTGAAGACAGTATGAAAAGTGAAGGCACCAAAGAATGTCACCTGAGTGAGGGGTACAGTCAGGGGATAGGAGTCCTGGGGGGAGCCAGGCCTCAGGCTGGCGACTCCAGGAGGGGAGGCTTCCTGGAGAATCTGGGCCCTAGGCTAGGCTACAAAGGCTGGGTAGAAGGGAGGTCGGACTGGAGGGAGAGGAAGGCTCTGTGGTGGAGGTAGGCAGGGTCAGTGGTTCCTAGGTGGAGAGCAGGACGGACCCGCTCCACATGGGCCTGTTATTTGGGGGGGCCTAGTAGGAGGATCCCTCATTTTCTCCCTCAGGCTTTGCTCCTTCCACACCAAATCTGGGGTTGAGGTCAGGTGGTAGAGCAGGCAAATTTTCCTTCATATCTCAAGACCAAGAAGTGGGGTAGGAGCCTAGGGGAGAGGGGTAGGAGAGGATAGGATGGCGCAAAGGTTGGGTTGAGGCGTGCAGAGAAACAGCTGGAGAAGGATGACTGAGGGCCTTTGAGGAAACCAAGGCATTCATTCCCTAACATCTGGGCTGGAGGAAGGATGAGAGCAGGAGGCGGTGACTGTAGTATTTGTCTGGGGCTGTGAGGGACAGGCTGAGTGTGCGTACAGAGGGGCCGAAAGTGCGCGTGGCTGTGAGTATGTTCTTGGCCATGTGGCCATGACAACAAGAGTATGTTTACAGGTGTGTGAACACAGGTGCGAGTGTGTGTGGATGTGTGCCAGCATGTGAGCATGCCCCTGAGTGTCTCTCAGTGTCCACGTGGGAGGAAATGCTGAGAGGCTACTCCTGTATGTCTGGGCCTTTCTCCAACAGCCAGGGTGTCTCCCAACGTACGCTTAGCGTCTGCAGGTGAAGTGAGGGCTCATTCCTCAGCCTGGTCTGACACCTGGGCCCTTCCCGAGTGCATTAGCCTGCCTCCCAGGGGCTGGAGTGTGGACCGGAGCTTCCCTCCTACAGCCTCTCTGCCCTGCGCGGCTTTTATACCTCTGCAGGGATGTCACCTGCAAGATATGTTTATTGCAAACCCTCCCTCCCCCTCAAAGACAAAGAAAACCCAGGAGATACAGATAAGCAAAAAAGAAAGGAAAACCCACCTGTCAGTTCACAACCAGAGCAAGCCCCCTCTACAAGTTGATGTATTTCTTTCCAGTCTTTTTTCTATGTGAACACGGTGAAAACAGAAGCAGGGTCGTGCAATACTAACTATTCCGCTGCCTCCTTTCCCCCTGCCATCGTGGACAGCTGGGCTGCCATGGGCCTCGCCAGGTGCCCCTCTGGTCCCCATTTCTCCTCTGGTCCCCACTCCTCCTCACCCCAGCTCTGGGGCCGGCCGCGCGGCAAGGGAGAAGCTCCTCCTCCTCCCCGCCCTGGGACACAGGGGAGGACTTGGTAGCGACTTGTTGGGCTTTGTTGAGGGGGCCGGGGGCTCCTTCTGGGGCGCTCCAGCCCAGCTGGGCCTGCAGCGGGCGGGCGAGCGAGGCGCACGGGAGGAGCCGCGGGAGGGACGGGAGCGGAGGGGGGCGGAGCGGAGCTGTCGCTTCCCATCAGGCGGAGGATTGTTCCCGACACGCGCAGGCCCCGCGGCGTTTCTGTGTCAGGGAGTTTTGCCGGCGCCGTGACCCATGCGAGGGGGGTCGGGCTGCGCGCGGGGAGCGGCCAAGAGTGACCAGAGCGGCCGGCCGCATCATCACCACCTGGCCGGGTCACTGCTTCCCTCTCCTGCCGCGAGCGCCGCGGAGCGGGGGAGGGACTGGAGGTGGGGAAGGGCTGAGTTTCTCCCAGTAGCACTGCCCCTCCCTCCGCCTTGGGGAAGGTCAAGTGGGAGAAGCATTTCCCACGTAGAGGGAGAAGCGGTTGAAATCACTACCCTGGGCCTCAGTTTCTTCCCTTTGGAATGGAGGGTCGGTCTTTCCTGGTCCTGAATTGAGGATGCTCTCTTCCCTGAGAAGTGGATGAGGCCCCTGGCAGAGAATGCAGTGTCTGAGGATGGCAAGTCCCCCCGAGAGGCATAGGGTGGCCTAGCCAGGCTTGGGGTTGGCCCCAGAGCCAGAGCTGCTCAAATAGGACTGGAACCTGGTCTCTCAGAGGAGTCAGGCCAGGGACCTGGAAGGCTGGGGGTGGGGTCTCTATGCAAATAAGATGATAATAGAGGTGTGGGTGGCCGAGTTTCCAAAGGAGCAATGGAAGGTGGAGGAGGGGCTGCACGGAGGGAGGGGCCGGCACCGACCTCTTCCCCCTACCCACTGGTCCCATCTGAAGTCCGAGGCTCCCATCTCCAGCACTTAATGATTTTGATGGGCCCCACCCGCGCACCATCCGGGCCTTTGTGTCTGCCAGACCAATGGCCCCTCTCCTGGGCCCACCCATCAGTCACCCGGGGCTCCAGCTGTTCCCAGCCTTTGGAGCAACCTCGCCCGGCCGTCACCACTACAAATTGGCTCTCAACAGCCGCTTGGAGACTCCTTCTCTGCCATTGTCTCGGGACAAATGGCCCTTCCCCCGGCACACCGCCCCACACACAGGCCCAGCCCAGGCTGCCTGCGGCTTCTGGGAAGGGGAGGGAGAGCCCACCGAGCTCTTCCCAGAAGTCCTTCTTCTCTACCCCCAATAATCTAGCCAGGCTGGGCTGGCAGACAGTCCCCACTGCGCAGTTCTGACCTAGACACCCAGGGTCCTTTTCTCAGTCAGATCTGAGCTTTATGAAGCTGGAGACTGAAAATCCTCCTTCTGTTTCTCTCAGCCTCGACAGCTGAAGAAGCTCACTATGTGCTTGTTGACTGAAGCTTAGCGAGGAGTGGAAGAGGAGGGAGGGAAGGATGGGCCGAGGAGGGCAGGGGAACTGGGAGCCAGGGTTCCCAGGAGCCTCCTCCGCCAAGCACAGAGCCAAGACAATTACATGCCTAGTTTTGCTGATTGCATTAAAATCATTAGAATGAGGGATCTGAAAGTCATATATTAAGGGTAGAATTAGAAAGGGCTTTAGAGACTGGTGCGGGCACCCCCAAAGTGAATCTGGTGCAATTAGCTCAAATCATGTTACCCAAACAGACACTTTCACATACTGTCTCAATGACCTCCTTCCCACACCACCCCATCCTCTCTTTCCTTCTTCCCTTTTCTCCCACTTATAGGATCTCTGCTCAAACTCTTTCTCCTTACTCTTCCTCCTCTTTTGCTCCCTTCCTCTCCCACACTCCACCTTGCTCCTCTGCCCCTGGCTTGCCTGGGTTGTACCATATTAATGAGTAGGCCTGAGAAGACACAGTGAGTGAGGTCTTTGGCTTTAGGGGTGGGAGACAGACCAAGACATCCCCCACGGCACCTGCCCTTGGTCAGAATGCCCATCCTAGCATCTGTCCCAGCGTCTGCCAGGGCAGCAGGAGAGTTGAAATGGTCTGATTTGGGGTGGGGAGGGGGGGTGGGGCTGTCTGCTAGTGTCTGTGTGAGAGGAAGCCTGAATGTCAGAGTCTGGATGAGATTGAGTCTATGGCTGCCTTTGTGAGGGTGTCAGTGTGTGCGTGTGTGTGTGTGTGTGTGTGTGTCCCTGCTGAGCCTTAATCCTGTTGGTAGCTAGTCTTCCTCCAATGGACATTGGTCAGAGTTCTGGGGATGGGAGCCAGAGTGCCTCTCTTTTGATCTCAAGGAACAGAAGGAGCAGTGGACTAGGGCCTGAGCTGCCACCCCCCACCCCAGCTCAGGCCTGCCTAGACCGGGCTGCCGTGGGGAGAGTCTGCTGGAGCACTGGTGAATGGGCCTATCTGGCTAGGGGAATGGTGGAGAAAGAACAGGGCGTGAGTGGGGATTGAAAATGGAATTGCCAGTCTGGAATGAATGGATGGTGGAGTTTCTCTTTTGTAACCGGGAATAATTAAGATAGATGTGCGGATGGATTAGCTGTCCTGCAAGGTCAGGAGCGCATTGCCGGATCACTCTATTATTTCGCTGCGCCACAGCTACCGGCTAACGCCTTTTTCATGATATTTTGAACATCCGCACAGAAAAAAACCAAGTGAGTGCACGAGAGATACAAATGGATCGTTTGGTGGAGAAATCCGTCTTCGTCACCGCCGCCAGGCTGGGATTAATGCGATTGAAGGCTCCTCCAGGCTCCGCCAGGGAGACGGGCTCGGGGAAAGCAAGAGAAATTGGTTTGTACCCCTGGGAGCACGATTGATGGTCCCGGCCGCCAGGCTGGGCTGGGCCACCGTGTTCTCAGGCTGGGCTGGGGGCAGGGAATGGGTCTGGGGCCTGACCTTGGCCTGGGGAGGGCCCTGCCCTGAGGGAAAGACCTAGACTGGGCTGGAACCTACAGGAGCTTGCTTTGGAGGCTGTGAATGTGACTGTGGGAAGATCTCAGGTGCTGATGCCCCGGGTGGGCTGAGAGACTTTAGGGTAAGAAGAGGAATGGAGGGGCCTGCTCCCCAGTGACACCCCTCTTTCATGAGTGAACAAAGGGATGCCACTAAAGTCTATCAGGACATAGGATCTGGGGAGAGGGTCTGGACAAGGGCAGTGTGGCTCATTTACCCTCAGAGCTGAACCGTGTGCCAGGCGCCATGCTAGGTGTGATGAACACAGTGTGGTTCCTGTCCTCATGGAGCTTGTAGTCTAACTGGGAAGGCAAACGGCAAACAAGTAATGCCCACCAAGTGTGATGGGACTTGTGATAGAGAAGCCCACAGCGAGGGGAAAGGACGTCAACTAAGAGATTCGGCAGGTCTTCCTTCAGACGTGAGGGCTGAGTCTTGAAAGAGGGGTGGGATCTACCTAGACAGGGAAGGGAGAAGAGTGGCATCTTATTGACAAAGAGGACAGATTGTTTGAAGATCTAGAACTTAGGGGCTGATGGAGAACTCTTCACCTGCCTGATGGAGGAGATAGAGTCTACCCTCAGAGAGGTCAAATGACTTGTCCAAGGTTACACAGCTAGCAAGTAGCAGAGCTGGGGCCAGAACTAAAGTCCTTGGCCTTCAAGAGACTGTAGAATCCTGCTAGTCTAGTAGAAGAGACAAGATCTTCAGTCTCTGAAAATGGTTGACATGTGAGCCTCACTGGGAGGCCTGCATCAGAAGAGGGAGCGGGGCACACCCATGTACTCACTAGGCACGAGATTGGCTCAATGGATGATCAGAGAAAACTTGGAAATTGTTGTTTTTGCTTTTTTACTTGTTAAAGGTATGGGTATGGTAAAAATTTAAATATCATACATTGGCATGCAGTAAAAATTAAGTCCCCTCTGATCCTTCACTTTCAGTCCCTATATTCTCCTTTCCAGAAGCAACTACTGGTGTCATTTCTGTGTATAGAAGTGTTGTATGCACATATTGTAGAAACATTCTCTATATTCGTAAATGATAGCAAACTAAAGGCATTGTTCCACTCTTGTTTTTTATTCATTTAACAAATTATTTTAGAAATTATTCCGGAGTAATACATAAAGTTCTCACTTGTTATTTAGAACAACAGGGCAGTATTCCACTGTGAGGAGGTACTGTTACTTATTAAATGGTATCGATGTACACTTATGTTGTTACTGGTCTTCTATTGCTGCAAAAAATGTCAAAGTGACTAGCCGGGAAGTAGAATTACTGGACTAAAGCGAATGTGTCAGAGGGAGTTTGGGCTTCGGGGTCGAAGGGAGAGAGCAGTGATGTACAAGGAGTAAGAGAGGCAGAGGGCGAAGGGCTGGGGGCGGAGGTGAGGATGGAGGAGAGAGCAAGGGCTCGTGTCAGGGAGGCTGCAGGCTGGGGTCCCAATCTGGGCTCCGTTCTTTACAAGTTCTGTGTCCTTTACTAGTTCTGTGTGATCTTGAGCAAGTTATTGAACTTATCTGAACCTTTTTTTTTTTTTCATAAAATGAGAACAGTATGAACCTTTGTTATGAGGTTTAAAAATTTCCATGATTATGTGTGAGAAAATAGGTGGACATACTCTACAATAAAAGCAGCAATTATTATTGGGTAGTGGTATTTCAAATGTTTTTTATTTTTTCTATTTTCTGCGTTATCTAAACTTTCTATATTGTGCATGCATTATTTTCACAATCAGAAATAATGCAAACTATAGACTTTTTGGTGGGACTGGGGAGGGATAGAGGCAGAAGCCACTGCAGGCTCAAATTTGGGCAGCATTACTTAGCAGAGACTACCAGGGGTGGGTTGAATTTACAGAAGAATAAAGTTGGCAAGACAGCATATCAGGTGGTGGGACGTGAGTGAGCAAGGCGTGGAGATGAGAAAGCGTCCAAGGGAATAGCAATCCAGTTTAGCCAAAGCAGAATCCTTGTACTCATTTTATCCATTCGTTCCTTTAAACAGCATTTGTGGAGTGCAGATTCTGGGCCAGGCAGTGTGCTCTGCCCTGGGGACATGATGGTGATCAGAAACAGGAACAGGGGCTGGCCCCCGTGGTGTAGCGGTTAAGTTCGCATGCTCCGCTTCAGTAGCCCAGGGTTTGTGGGTTCGGATCCTGGGTGCAGACCTACACATCACTGGTCAAGCCATGCTGTGGCAGTGTCCCACATACAAAATAAAGGAAGACTGGCACAGATGTTAGTTCAGTGGCAATCTTCCTCACCAAACAAACAAACAAAAAAAAACACAGAAAAAACAAAGCAAAAGAAAAGAAACAGGAACAGCACCAGTCCTTGTGGAGCTTATGGCAATTAAATAAGAACACGAAGAGGTATAAGTTACTCCTATGAGAAGGTCTACACAGGAACAATGTGGGCCTCTGATAGAGGGGTGTGGCCTAGTCAGGGAGGTCTGGGAAGGCCCTGGAGGAAGTCCCCATTAAATTAAGGACTCGAAGGACAAACAGATGTTGACCAGGCAAAGAAGGAAGGGAAGAGTGTTCCAGGAAGAGGAAACAGCAAGGTGGATGACCCAGTGGCAGGAGGGAGCCTGGCGGGTGTGAGGGACAAGTGCAGAGAGCAAGTGAAGAGGACTGGAGAGATTGGTGGACCAGCCTGTGCAAGTCCTCACAGGTTGTGGGAAGACTTTTAGACTTTATATGGAGAGCAGTGGGGGCCATGGAAGGATTTAAGGCCACAAGTGACATGGTCAGGCTTGTGTTTGCAACAGTCCCTGCTGGCCCCAGAGAGTGGAGGTGTGTGAATCAGTGAGGAGACCACTGGGGCTAGAAGGTGGTAATGTGAAGGAGAGGAGTGGTGAGGAAGATGGAGGGAAAAGGATGAGAGTAACAGAAGAGGAGGGGGAGAACAGGCTGCATGTGCATGTGTGTGTGTGTGTGGCCCGTGGGTGTGAATGTAAGGCCACGCTGAAGAGTTGAATCACTTGGCCACCTGGAGCCATTGACAATGACACACCAACAGCCACCATGCGTAGAGTGGAGTGCCTACATGTGCTGGGCTGTACGTAACTATTTTTTGCATGCATATCTCATTTAATCCTTGCAACTACTCTATGAGGATGGCACTCTTATGGATGAGGTTAAGCAACTTGATGTGGTCCCCTGTTACTTAGAGGCAGAGCTGGGCTTTATACTCTGCATTCTGGTTCCAGAGTGTAACCACCAGGCTACACTGTTGTGGAAGCGTTTTTGAGCAGGAGAAGGATGTGATCAGGGTTGTAACTTTGGCAAATTAATCTAGTGGCAGTGAGCTGGATGGATGGGTTTCGGGAGAGAGGCCCAGAGACTAATATTTCATTTGGGCAGAAGTGAAGTCAGAGGGTCTGAGCCATGGTGGGACTAAAGTCATAGGAGGGAAGGGATGGAAACAAGGGCCGCTAGTATAGATAGGATTTAAGTGAGGTATTAGTTCTCTATTGCTGCTGGAAGGATTCACTGCAAATTTAGTATCTTAAAACAGTCCCAGTTTTTTAATCTCATATTTCTGTAGATCAGAATTCTGAGTGAGCTGGATTGGCTTCTTTCTTAGAGTCCCACAGGCTGAAATCAAGGCGTCAGCTGGTCTGGCTGCTTCTCCGGAGGCTGTGGGGAGGAATCTGCTTTCCTGCCCATTCCCGTCAGCAGAATTCGGTTCCTTGCGGTTGTAGGACTTAGGTTCCTGTCTTCTTACGGGCTGTTAGCTGGGAGTCACTCTCAGCTCCTAAAAACCACTCACCCGTCTTTGCATGTGGCCCTTCCATCTTCAAAGACAGCAACAGCACTTTGTTCTCATGCTTTGAAGTATCTCCGACTTCCTCTTCTGCCAGCAGCCAGAGAAAACTCTGCGTTGAAAGAGCTCCTTGAGGCACCAGCCCGGTGGTGCAGTGGTTAAGTTCGCACGTTCCGCTTTGGCAGCCCGGGGGTCGCAGTCCGGATCCTGGGTGTGGACATGGCACTGCTTGGCATCCCATGCTGTGGTAGGTGTCCCAGATATAAAGCAGAGGAAGATGGGCACAGATGTGAGCTCAGGGCCAGTCTTCTTCAGCAAAAAGAGGAGGATTGGCAGCAGATGTTAGCTCAGGGCTAATCTTCCTTAAAAAAAAAAAAATCTCGATTAGATTAGAGCTCCCAGCTATCTCCCTTTGCCAAATAACATAAGCACAGGAGGAACATCGGGGAGTGCAAGTCATGGGGCTGTCTTAAAATTCTGCATGACCACAGGAGCACTTGTGTTTCTATGTCTTGGAAAGCTGGATGAGGCGGGGTGGAAGAGGTGATGTGGGGACAAAATAGCTCTGAGGTTTGGAAACTAAGTAATGGGGAGCACAGTGGTGACGACTCTGGGAATGGGAACTTGGGGAGAGCTGATTTGGGGGTCTGGGAAAGATCATAACCCCGACATCTAGGTTGATGCACAGAGCAATTAGAAATTATGAGTTCCCTCTCAGGAGAGTGGTGATATTGCGAAACTTTTACTATTTTATTGAGATATACCAGAATACAGTAAAGAACATTAATCCTAAGCTTACAGCTCAATGAGCTTTTGCGTATGCAGACACCTGTGCTACACTGCTCAGATCAAGATTTCCAGCCCCCGAGGAGTTCCCTTGTGCTCCTTCCCGGTCATTATCTCCCACAGGTCACCGCTATTCTGACCTTGATCACCATAGATTCATTCTGCCTGTTCTTGAGCTTCATAGAAACAGAATCACGCAGTATATACTCCCATCAGATAGTTTATCAGGTGCCTGCTGTGCACCAGCACTGCACCAGGCTCTCAGCATACAACAGTGACAAGACAGACGAAGTCCCAGCCCTCATGGAACTTAAGTTCTGAGGAAGAGATCAGTACTGTTGGAAGCAACAAGATGACCAAGGGAGAGAGTGTGGACAAAGAAGGAAGAGGATGCAAAGGGTTCCTGGACCCAATTCCAACCAGCAGGGTGTCCAAGAATTCAATTCTGACACTATCTACCTGGAGATAGAGTCAAATTCCACAGGTAAGGGGGTTGGTCCCGCAAGACCGCCCTCCACTTCAGACACCCGGGTTGTCACCTGTGCTTCTGTGCTCCCTGTGCTTCTGACCAACTGGCTATAAATCAGAGATTTCCACGACCCCCTCCTCCAGTTCAATTAATTTGCTAGAATATCTCACAGAATTTAAGAAAATCCATTTATCCACTAGATTACCGGTTTATTACAAAGGATATTAAAGGATATGAATCAACGGCTGGATGGAAAGATACATAGGGTGAGCTCCTGAACAGAGGCGCTTCTGTCCACCTGGAGCTGGGGGCCCAGCACGGCGGTATGAGGAAGCGTTCTGGTTCCCCGACATGGAAGCTCTCTGAAAAAGGGCCAGTGGCCTGTCCTTTTGGATTTTTATGGAGGCTTCATTACGTAGTCACGACTGATTAAGTCAATGACCATTGACAGTTGATTCAACCCCAGCCCCCCTCCCCTCCCTGGAAATCAGGGGGTGGGACTGAAAGTTTTAATCATCCGATCACATGGTTGGTCCTCCTGGCCAGCAGCCCCCACCCTTGAGTGGGTCAGGAACTGAGGACAAGAACTCCCATTGCTCTTTTTTTGGGGGGGGGCAGGGGATTGGCACCTGAGCTAACAACTGTTGCCAATCTTTTTTTTTTCCTGATTTTTCTCCCCAAATCCCCCCAGTACATAGTTGCATATTTTAGTTGTGGGTTCTTCTAGTTGTGGCAGGTGGGATGCTGCCTCAGCATGGCCTGATGAGCAGTGCCATGTCTGTGCCCAGGATCTGAACCAGTGAAACCCTGGGCTGCCGAAGCAGAGCGCGTGAACTTAACCACTCGGCCACAGGGCCGGCCCCCTCATTGCTCTTACCACTCAGGAAATTCCAAGAGTTTTGGGAGTGGTGAGCAGGAACTGTGTATGAAGACCAAATATATCTGAGAAATATATTTTGGTCACCTGAATGACCAAACATATATTTCTTATAAATCACAATCTTGCAGAGGATGAAGATGAAACAATGAGAAATGCTTAAAATGGGGTCGGTGGGAGGGCAGAGTGGTCAGAGGATCAGAGAAGCCGGAGCATGCAGCAGTGCAGGAGCCGAAGAACAGACGCTTCGAGAGGGAGGGAATGATCAACAGCCTCACATGCTGCCGAGAGGTTAATCAACACATATTTATGGAGCACCTGCTTCGTACAAGGCTAGGCACGGAGTGGAATACAGAGTGGCATAAAACTCCCAGTAATAATGATCTCTAACATGTCTATAGAGATAAGAGAAGGCCCTGGTGGGGAAAAACACCATAAAATTCAAATACAATCATGTCATCACCCTGCTTAAAACCTTCCTGCGGCTTCCCGTTGCCACTGGGACTAAGACCAAAACCTCACCATGGCCTCCCAGGCCCTGTGGTGTGGCCTCTATTGACTTCTGTAGCCTAATCTCTCTCTCCCTGTCACTCTGACTCTCCAGGCATCCTGGCCTTTTTCCTTTCCTTGTTCTACTTCCTCCTGCCCCAGGACCTTTGCACACATCATTTCTTCAGTCTAAAACACTTTCCTCCTTCCCCCAACACCTAGAAAGACCTTAACTCTACTTACCATTATTCACAGCTTTGCTTGATGTTGGATCTTCAGGGAAGACTTCCCTGATTTTCCAGCTTAAAATAGTTCCCTGTGTTTTGCACTCCCACAGTTTGCTTTACGGAACTTTCTTTCCTAACACTTATCATGGTGAATAATTATATATCTGTGTGATTATTGCATAAATGTTTCTCACTCTCACTAATAGAGACCTCTATGAGAGCAGAGACTTTATCTGCTTCTGATTGTCAGTGATTCCCCAGCACCCAGCTCAGTTCTGGGCCCATATTGAGGGCTCGATAAGTACTTCCTGAAGGGATGAGCTTCTGAATTTGAAGTCAGGAGGCCTGATTTACGCCCTGGCTATGCGACCTTGGATAAGTGACTTTTTTTACCTTCCCTGGGACTCAGTTTCATCATCCATAAGATGAAGGGGTAGACTCCCTAAGGGCCTCTCCAGCCTGATGTCCTCAGATCCGATGACTCACGCTCATAAAAATGTCACTGGGCTGTCCGCCAACACATTAGTACTGATATTAGTTAGTGCTGAGTAAGAAGGTGTGAGACATCAAGTGGTGTAAAGACAGGACAGAGCAGTGTGATCTAGGATGATCAGAGAAGACTTCCTGGAAGAGGTGGGCAGAAATGAATTAAATAGATGGAGAGCAAAGAACCAGAGAAGCACAAGAGGCCCAAAACATGACAGGAGGCCACAGGGAAACTGGCCTGGCTGGAGCCATCGGAAGGATCCAGCTCCCTTTAAATAGGAGAGGCCCTCTGTATTAGTTTCCTATGGCTTCTGGGACAAATTACCACAACTTAGTGCTTAAAACAACAAAATTTATTATCTTGCACTTCTGGAGGTCAGAAGTCCAAAATCAGTCTCGCTATGCTAAAGTCAAGGTGTTGACAGAGCTGGCTCCTTCTGGAGGCTCTAGGGGAGAATGTTTCCTGGCCTTTTCAAGCTTCTAAAGGCTGTCCTCATTCCTTGGCTCATGGCCCTGCCTCACATCCCCTTTTTCTCTGACTTTGACCCTGTTGCCTCCCTCTTATGAGGGCCCTCGTGATTACGTCGAGCCCACTCAGATAATCCAGGATAATGTCCTGATCGTGGGATCATTAACGTAATCACATCTGCAAAGTCCTTCTTACCACGAGGTGACATATTCACAGCCTTCAGGGATTAGGACAGTGACTTCTTTGAGGGGCCCTAGCGGTCATTCACGTGGTCTCAGGAGCCAGAATACCCCAATTCAAGGCTAGGCTTTGTCACTCATTAGTGGCTTAATCCTAGGTAATTTATTTAGCCTCTCTATGCCTCAGTTTTCTCATTTGTAGAATAAGGAAATAGTAGGACACACTTTATTTGTTTGTTGTCTATTGCTATATGACAAACCACTCCAGATCTTAATGGCTAAAAACAATGATTTTAAAATTTTTTCATGCTGGGAGTTTCTTCTGCTCTCCATGGTGCTGGCTTCGTTCACTTCTTGCAGCTGCATTCATCCAGAAACTCAGCTGGGGTCACAACATCCAAGTTGGCCTCACTGACATGTCTAACAGCTGGTGCTGGCTATTGGCTAGGAAGCCTTAGTTCTCCTCCGGGGGCCTCTCATCCTCGAGGGCCTCTCTCCCTCCACTGGCGTCTCCAGCAGGAGCGTTCAGCCTTCTTTACATGATAGCTGACTTCCAAAGTGGGGGTTGTGGAAGCTGCAAGGTTTCTTAAGGCCTAAGCCCAGAAGTCACAACGTGTCACTTCTGTCACATTCTGTTGGTCAAACAGATCATATGGCTAGCCCAAATTCAAAGAGAGGGCAAGTAGACTCCACCTCTTGTGCAAAGTCACATAGCCCAAGTCTTGTGCGGCACACGATTTGCTCCAGTAGTTGTGAGGAATCCATGAATGAAACATGTAAAAGGACCTAGAACAGTGCCTGGTATCTCATAAGTGCTCAATAGATTTGAAAAGGTGCAGGATCTAGTGTTCAGCTGCCTAGATTCAAAACCCAACTGCACAGCTTATGGTTTTGTGACCTTTGGCGAGTTTCTTAACCATTCCGAGCCTGGGGGTCCTCATCTGTAAATGAGATTAATAGTGAAACTTACTTTATAGGGTTGATGCAAGGATGAAAAGCAACACTATATGCTAACTCTTAGCTCAGGGCCTAGCACGTAGTTAGGACATAATGAGCATTAGCTTTTGACATTACCAGAATTCTGTCAGCTACAGTGCCAGGCACTTTCTCATATGTTCTTCTATTTCAACTCTGTGTGGTTGATTATATACACATGTATATGAGGAAACAGAGGCCCAGAGTACTTAAGAAAAGTGGAGGAGGAAGTGGCATCCTCGGGGCCGGCCTGGTGGCGCAGCAGTTAAGTTCACACATTCCACTTCGGTGGCCCGGGGTTTGCCGGTTCGGATCCCAGGTGTGGACCTATGCACCGCTTGTTGAGCCATGCTGTGACAGACATCCCACACAATAAGCAGAGGAAGATGGGCACAGATGTTAGGTCAGGGCTAATCTTCCTCAAAAAAAAAAAAAAAAAGGAAACGGCATCCTTGGGACTGGGGCCTCAGTCTTTGTGACTCGTCTCACTTTATTAAGGATTTCAAACTTTCTTTTAGTAGAGAACCTCAACCCCCTTTTTCAAACAAACTCAATGTATAAAACAGAAAGACGATATATTTATTACTAGCACGTGTTATGAAGGCTCAAACTTACCTTTTTAATTATTAGGAAAAAATATGTCAATTAACACACAAGTTTATCATGATGGTAACCTCTAGTGTGTTAAAATTCATAACATTTCTGTGAACATGTGATCGCTTTATTTTTTTTAAAGATTGGCACCTGAGCTATCATCTTTTGCCAATCTTTTTCTCTTTTTCTCTTCTTCTCCCCAAAGCCCTCTACTATATAATTGTATATCTAGTTGTGAGTGTATATCTGGTTGTGGCATGTGGGACTCCGCCTCAGCATGGCCTGATAAGCGGTGCCATGTCTGTGCCTGGGATCCCAACTGGTGAAATCCTGGGCCGCCAAAGCAGAGGGCACGAACTTAGCCACTCGGCCTCAGAGCCGGCTGCAACACGTGATCTCTTATTAAGGTTTTGAAGAATATATCTTTATACAAAAGCTCAAATCAAAACTCTGTGGACACTCTAAATACCTCAAAGGAATTTTAGGGTTCTGTGGATCCCAGACTGTAAACCCTCCCACCAGACCACATCCTTTCATATGGGGGAGAAGTAGATGGAGCATCTGGTTTCTGAGCAATGAGGATCTCAAGAACCTGGCTAAGGAGCTGTGAGTCGTTTTGTAAGCAATGGGGTATCATTCAGTATCTTTTATTTATTGGATTTTTGGGGATTTTCGATCAGAAAGAATAAGGCAGAGAAAAATAATAACACCAATATTTATTCAATGCTTACTGTGTACCGTGTATTGTGTTCCTTCCTTATTTTGTCTCATTGAGTTATCTCAGTGCTACAAGGCAGGTACTGTTATCATTGCCTTTGGCAGATGATCAAACTGAAGCTCAGACTGAATAAGTAAATTACCAAGCTAGTAAATAATGGAGCTGGATTGCAAACCTCTAAGAAGTCATTGGAACTTTTTTTATGAGGAGGTCATTGGTGACCTGGTGAGTGAGAGCAGAGAGGTCAGGGAGGAGTATGGGGTGGAAGGCAGAGAGGAGTGTGTATCAGGAATTGGGATGTTTGACAGTGAGGGGAAGGGAAAAATAGGATACTAGGTCCAGAAGGTGGGGCATGGAAGGAAGAGATTCTCAAGGCCCAGAGGAAGGAGCTAGAGGGGAGGGCAAGATGGGGAATGCTGGAGGGAAGAGAGGGTCACTGAAGGAGCATGTGCTTGGAGGACTGCCTCTGCCCCTGTGTCTGCTTCTCCTGAGTCTCCAAGGGCATTGTCAGCAAGGGAGCTGGAGGCCGAGACTCTTCTTGCAGCAGGCCCCCTGTAGGAGCTGCCTCTGGCAGTCCTGGAGACGCTACAGCACTCTTGCAGGCAGCGATGAAGGTAGGGCAGTTTCCACCTTCCCTTCACACTGTATGCTCCAGACAAACTAGGCTTCTCCCCTTTTCCCAAACACACCTGGCACCACAGTGTAGAGGAAAGAGCATGGATTTCAGAGACAACCAGTTCCAAGTTTAAGGCCAGGTTCTGCCACTTACTAGCTGTGTGATCTTGGGTAAATTATTTAACCTCTTTGAACTTTAGTTTCTCATCATCTATATACATGGAGCTAATAACACCACTCTCTAAAAATGATGGGAGGGATCAATGAAAGAATATGGATGAAAGCTTCCAGCATATGCTTGGCACGGGCTAGGTGCTCCTCAAATACTGGCTTCCTCCTCATCAGCATCCCTATTCATGGACGCATCTCTCTGGTCATGCCATTCCCCCAGGCTCCACTTGTTGAAGCTCTGTCCAGCACCTGCCCAGCTCCAGTGGCACCTCTTCCACCAGCTCTTTCCCTGGCCCTGCTGGCTTGTGGAGATCTGTCCCTCGCTGCTACACCAGAGGATCTGTGTTACTCACGAGGATCTTATGGCTCACTCACTGCTCTATACTACAGAGATTTGCGTTTGGCTTTCATAGGCATGTAATAAATATTTACAGAGTGAAGCAAAGGGTGTGTTAGCTTGAGCTTTGGGAGAAAGCACAAAACCAGTTTTACATCCCTTGTTCTTTTGTGGCACCTGGAAGGCCTTCTGCAGAAGCTGAGGGAATTGGCAATGACGTTTAATTGACTTTTGGTGGGGGGCAGGCTTGACCAGTTCTTCAGGGGAAGGAGGCATTGGTGTCGCTGAAGCTGTAGTCTGGAGGGATCAGTGATGACTTTGCCTGGTTTGAGGGTTCAGGAGACTTGACTGGGATGGGGTGCCATGGAGGGGTCTGCGTCCCTAGAAATTAACTGGAGAGTTTGATGTTGAATTGATTCAAAGTTGAGAGCAGATTGGAGACTGGTTAGAACTGGGATTGGAGATGACACCACTTACGAGAGGACCTTTGGCATCTCAGCTAGAGCTGAAGATTGTGCCCACTTGGCCTCTCGGGGACAGGGGTAGAGGGTGATGTACCTGGGGACAATTGAGAAAGTGGAAGATGGCCAGCTGGATCTTGGAAAAGTGGCATCTGATTTCCCCACTCCTCCTCTCTCTCCTGCCACATTCTCCTGGGCCACCCAGACCATCACCCACTGCAGCCCAAACCCCCGAGACCTCTCTCCTCCTAGGAAGGCATCCCTGTTTGCGCTCAGCGTCTCCAGGTCTCCCCACTACCTGCCCTTGCCAACATTTTAAGCCCGACAACTGAGATCTAACTGGTCCATTCCTCTTTCTCAATCTATTTTCCAGGGGAAAGTTTGTTTTCTAATCCCTGATGCCGCTTTCTTCCATGGAGATAAACAGCAGAAGAATGTTTTCCTCTGCCCTATTGACAGGGCAGATTAAATAGTCAGTCATGTAACCAACATATCATTTCTTACTGGCCCTTGAAGAAGCTCGGAGTCCTGTCCAGGAGATGAAACACTTCCTGACAGTAAGCAAGCTGAAAAACATTGCAAAGCAGCCTGTGGGTGGGGAGCCAAATGTGGGGGAATCATAGCAATAACAATGTTTCCCAGGGTTTTCTGCTTTATAGAACAATTTCAGACCCATTATCTCAGGTGACCCTCATAGCAATCCTATGATGTAGGCCTAATTATCTACATTTGATAGATTGGAAACTGAGGCTCAGAGAGGTGAAGTCACTTGCCAAGATCAGATAACCAATAAGTGACAAAACCAGGATGGAAGGAGTAAAGGGCTTGAGTGAGAGTCTTCAGCTGGCTCAGTCCTGTCTGTGAGCTGTGAACTCTGCAACTTGGAGATGTACCCCCCACCCCCCCAAATCCTTCTTCCCTTACCGCCAAGGTCCTAGGCTGGGAGGACAGGGTAGTCTTGCAGGCTCCCAGTCCTCTTCCCAGGCTCCCCCATTGTACCACCAGCTTGATCCCTGTGGCTAGTTGAGCCAAAGGTGCCCTCAGAGTCCTGGGGCCTCCTTCCTAGCCCCAGGGGCCGGTCTGTGCTCCTTGCCCATATCCTGAGACCCTGAGAAGAAGCCTTAGCCATTCGTCCAGGTCCCCTCCCAGCAGGTCAGTGCTCCCCCCGCCATGGACAGGCTCCTGCGATGATGGATCGCTGGCCCCAACGCACATATTATTATGAAATGGGTTTATTACACTCTAAATCTCTCACTAATGTGCCGCTGTTTAATCCCTTTATCCAATTCTCAGTCTCTCAGGCTCAGCCACAGCTCTCTCCACCCAGGACCAGGTCTGAATGGTTTATTGGATGATTTCTGACTTGGGGGGACTAGAGTGGGGACTATTTAAAGGAAGAGGGAGGAGAGGGAGCCACGCGGCCCTTGAGGGAAGAAGTCCAAAGGCTTGTCTGAGGGTTTCTAACATGGAGCCTTCCTGGGGCCCGAGTTCACTGAGGGACCCCTGCTGTCAGTCTGTCTGCTCCACTCTTGTCTTCTGCATCTCTGTCTCTCTGACTCGCATGTGCTGGTTCCCTCACTCCCCCTCTGCCTCTTGGCTCTCCTCACTTTCTCACTTCCTCTCTGGCTCTTTTTGTCTCTGTCTTCTCTCAAAGCCAGACTGTGGTCAGGATGATGGCCTCTAGTTGCCCCTGGGGTGAGGAGGGCAATGATCCCCGATCTTTCCCACTCCCCTTTTCTGAAAGTTCCTTTAATTCTGCTGGGTTTCTGTCCTCTCAAGTCACTTCTTCACTCCAGCCCCACTAAGCAGCTACCTTCCTCTTTTGGCGTCTGCTGCCGACGTCCCTCTCTGGCTTTCCTCTTGTACCCCCAACTCCTCCACCCGCCCTGCTCCCGGGCCCATAGCCAAGTCCCTGCTGGCACCAGCATCTCTACCTCCTCTTGAGCCACCCTCATCCTCCTCTGCTCCCCACGATGGCTGACACCTCAGCTCCCGAGGCCTCCTCCCTTCTCTCCTCACCCTTGCTCTGGCCTTCTCTCTCTCCCTTGGTCTCTATCTCTGTCTCTCCCAGTGTCTCTCCCTGAGCAGTCCCTCCCCACTCTGACACACCAGCCGGTACGGCAGCCAAGGCTTCCTGCTGTCAGCTGGGGAATAGATAAAGATAAATGATATTATGTTAAATTCCACTTAATGACAAATTTTTAATTTTCTGAACATGGTCATTTTCTGGCTAGTGAATCAAGTGGAGGGAGCTAATTACATGAAGATCTGAACAAAAATAACTCCTAATTTTCAAGGATAATGGAAGAGAAATGTTGGAGATTAATGGCACTATTTATCTTTTTTAAATTTCTATCTTTCTCTGTGATAGCCGTGCTCCCCAAGGAAAATATTCATAAAATGAAATTGAAGTCGTAACTTAATAGGTTATTAAAATTTTTGAGTGCATATCACTTTCCTTCCGCAGCACTGTAAATTTAAATTGAAGTTTGCGGCTCCCCGAGTCACCAGCGGAGTTTTTTTTATGATGGCACAATAGAGAGAAACATGCATCTTTGTCAGGAGGTATTTGCTAGTCTAATTTTATGGCAGGCCGGATTATCAGACGGGAATGGCAGCGCCGGGGGAAGCTGACAAGCCCGCAGCCGGCAGCCATGTGTTTCCATTAGCGCCCCGAGCCGTCCGGGGTTTCTCTGGACTCTCATTTTCCACTTCAGTCTTTTATCTTGATTTAAAGTGAGGGCGCCCAATATTCAGAGCCTGTCATTTTTCTCTCTCACACACTCTCACGCGCTCTTCCTCACTTCTCCCCTCCCACTTCCTCCGCTCCAGGGCCTGCTCCCTTTCATCTCTGGGCTCCAGCATGGGCTCTGCCCACCCGGACCCACGCTCACCCAACCCTCTGGGCTCCACCCCGGGAAGAAGAAGGGAGAGGAGGCAAGTGAGGCCAGTGGGGCAGCCACTGGAGTTAGTTATAAATTTGAGTGAAGACTTCTCCTCGTGGGCCCATCAGATGAACCCTCAAATGGGAACTGTCTGTGTATGAGGTAGAGAGGGGACTCTCTGGGCTTCAGCCCATCAGGCCCTCTAATTGAGTGTTAATGGAGTTGCGAGGGGGAGGGGGCGCAGCTGTTGGCTCTGGGGACCCACCGCCAATGAGAATTATGGCTGGTCTCTCTTCCAGCCCCTGTCTCTGTTCCCACACAGGTCTCTGCCTGGCTTTGTCTCTGAGTCTCAGAACCATCCACCTAGAGGGAAACTTAAAAAGAGCCCAGACCAACTCTCACATTTTAGAGACGGACAAACTGAGGCCCAGACATAGGGAGTGTTTTGTCTAAGGTCTCATGGCTAACTAATGGCCAAGACAGAGCAAAAAGTTGGATATCGTAGATACTTAGATGAATGCACTGTCCACTGAACTGCACTGCCTCACCTCAGCCTCTTTCTGCGCTGTTGGATGGAAGCCAATATCTTCATGCCAGTCTCAGCTCCCACCTAACACTCTCCACCTTGTTATTGCACCAACGTTTTCCAAAGCACTGGCCTTGACAGTCCAAGGTCATCGTTTACTTCTATCCTATCTTCAGCCCCCACACTCTGTAGTTACTAAGTCCTGCCATCTCTTTCCTTCTGTCTGTCTCTTCTCTCCCCTTCACCTGTGTTCATCCGCCTATTACAACAGCCCCCGCCTGCTTGCTTGTTTCCATGTTCTCCCACGCCTGTCCCATAGTGACCTTCCTCAGTATCTCAAATCCCCAAACACTCTCTTGTCCTTGATCAGAAACGCACTGTGTGCCCTCCACCCTGTGCCTGCAGGATTGAGTTCCAACTCTCACTCCAGCCTCATGGCCCTGTGTGAGCATGGGCTGCTCTTTCCCCTCTGTCTTCCCTCCCCCTTGCCCGCCATACAAACATGTAGAGTCAGCTCCAGCCAAGGTGGCACCTCTGCACTTTTTTTCTTGGTGTCCACACTATGAGCATTCTCTACTCTCTGGCTCTATCCTCCATTCATGACCCACCTCAAGCCACGCCCTTGCTGGGCCCTCCCAGGCCATACTGATCTTCCCTCTTCTCTGGCCTCCTTTAGCCCTCATGATCCAGGCTAGTGGGTTCGGCATTCATCATCTGCTCACCCACTGCTTGAAACTCATTGCACTTGCTTTGACTTGTACCCTCTGGGCCGGGGACCCAAAATTCAGTTCACATACCTTATTCTAGTGGTTACCAGTGCTTGCCTGGGTCACACATCCCATCCCGTGTGTCCTAAGCATAGCAGCTGAGACCCCTGGAGAAGACCTCAGACAGGAAGTCTGTCTGTATGGAATCATAGCATTTTGGAGCTAGAAGGGATTTGAGACTTCAAATAGTATTTTACTGATGGGGAAACTGAGGTCCAGCCACAGGGGGGATGCCCAGGGTTCTGCCGTGAGTAAGGAAGGGAGTTGAGACTCACATCCAGGTCTCTGGGCTCATGCTTCAGTGCTCTTTCTACCTCACCATTCTGCTTCTAGGGTTCAGGGCATCATTGTCACTCGTGTAAATTGGCAATAGTTCTTTTAACATCGGGGCCTTGGTTTCTCCCTAATGGAGAAAAGCAGTCCTGGACCTCGATGCCTTCCTCAAAGTGGGGTCAGGGACAATTGGAGAACTCTGTGGCAATGGCAGCACTTTTCAATGGCAGTATCTACTTGTCTCTCTCCCTCTCCTCTGCATCCCAGACTGTTCAGCTCCTTTCCCATGCTCCCTGGCCTGGCCACTTCTAAGGACCAGTCTGACCCCTCCTCCGCCTCTCTACTGGCCCTGCATTGGGCTACCCCTCATTGTGTCCCATGTTCCAGGCATGTTGCAGGCATGTTGCAAGAGTGTTGGGGCATGTTTTGGGCATGACCATTTCCACTTGGCTGCCTGTGCCACACAGGTCATGTGGCGAGTGGCCGGGGCCGCCCCCACGCCGTGTTTAGCAGTGGAGCTGAGCGGAGGCGGTGCCTGGTTCCCCAGCCACAGTCTCTCGTTAGAAAGAAATTAAAAGCCACTCAATTTTGGCTAATATCCCTCTGAAGGCCTTTAACTCCACCTGTGACTAACCCATTCATAATCGCTCTGTTTTAGTGGCTCAGGCTGATGTAGCCTCAATTAATTTGGGAGGAGAGATAAATGGCCATTCCTCTTTGTCTCCCATCCCTTCCTCCCTTCCTGCCCTCTCTGTTGTCTCCCCCACAGCCACTCGGTATCTCTGTCTCTCTCTGCCTCTGGCTCAGTTTTTCTTTCTTCCTTTCTCTCTTTCCCCTCTCTTTCTTATCCTGATTGTGTGGGTCTGTTTCTATCTTTTGAAATTTCTGTCTCCCAAACTCTTTTTGCGTCTCTTTCAAAGTCTGTCTTAGTTTTTATTCTCTTTCTGCTTCCTTCTATCTGTTTCATTCCCTGTGTGTGTCTGTCTTTCACTCTTCCTGTCTCTTTCTTTTTCTTCGTGCATTTCTCCATATGCCTGGGCCTCCGCTCTTTTGTCTCTCTCTCTCCCTCCTGTTTCTTCCAATCCCTGCTTTTGGTCACTTTGACCATCACTCACTCATCTTTGGAGCTACTTTCCTTGCCCACTAGTGTGCACATGCTCTTTTTCTGGTGCTCTCTCTCCATCCCTGTCTCTCTTCTTCTCTGTCTGACTCCACCACCCTATCTCTGAATCTCCTGTTTTTATTCTCCTTTCATCTCCCCCAGCCCCTCCTGTTTTATCTCTCCCACAGCTTCTTTCCCCTTTCCCACTTGCTTCCTCTCTTCCCTTTTCTTTTATTCTGCCCCTGTCTCTCCATTTGTCTCAGTTTCTGCTGTATCTCCCTGAGTTTTTCTCTCTTCCTTTCCTTTTTCTGTCACGGAGATGATTCTTGTCTCGCCCCCTCCCCCACAGCTCAAGCACCTTTTCTCCTGGTGCCTCAAACCCCCCAAGCCCATGAGTCCTTTTGTCTTCCCCTCCCCTCTCGATTATTATTAATGATAAAAGCTCAAACATCACATCAGTAATTTCTGAGTGAGTTTTGCAATGAAACTGGGGCCTTCTCAGCCCCTCCCGAGTCCCACAAATTTTACTTTTGTAATTTCACGCCTCTGGTTATCACCACGCTGCTCCGTCCCTCTCTGCCTCTCAGCTCCCCTCCCCTCCCCCCACCCCCCGGAGAGAGCACTTAAACTTGTTTTCATTCCCTTATTCTTTATTTTTTTAATGTCCACTCTCTCCGGAGTCAGTAATGTTCTTCCTCTCTTTCCTCTCCCATTTTCTGTTAATTCTGCGCCATCTGCCTTAGCATCTGTTAAAAATAAAATTTCCCTCACACAATGAGAAGCCTCCCTGCTCCTCCCTCCCCCCTGAAGCCCCCCAGGTTTGGTGCTGGGGCCGTCAGATGCCACTTCCTCTCCTGGGATCTTTCCCCCCTCCCCCCAGTCCCTAGTCTGATTTTCAGAGAAGAGACACAGCACTGGGTGAGCAGGCAGCAGGGAGGGAGGGGCTGCCCAGGGGGCCTAGAGCTGGAGAGGGCAGCTGCAGAGGGAGCTAGAACTGCAGGGGTGCAGAGGATGGACCCAGGCTCCACCCACTTGCCTTCGGGAGCCTGCCCAGGCCGGAGCTCTGAACTGCTGAGACAGAGCACCTACACAGGTAGGTGACAACAGGTGGGGGAGAGGTTTGAGGACAGAGCACTTGCTCCCCAGGACAGGAGGTTGCTGATGAATCCATCTGCCCTTTTCCAAAAGCTAATGCTGGGGCATAATCTAATGCTGGGATGGTGGTGGGAGTGAATTTGGGAGATGGGAAAACGGCCCTTAAGTCCTAGTGGCTGGCCCCAGTTTGGACTGGTTATGGTGCTAGACAAGGTGTCCTTAAGACTGACTGTCCAGGGTCCCCTCCTCATGCCTGTTGGAGGACTGTGTCCCTGCTGTCCTGGGCTCAGCTGGGAGAAGGGAGGGGAGGGGAATCAATTGACCCCCATGCCCTGAAGACTTCAGGAGGCTGGAAACTTTTGGCTTGAAGCCAGCTTCCCAGAGGGTTTGAGAAGAGACTCTGTGTATGTTTGTGAGCATGTGTGTGTGCCTGGGAGATTATGGTTCCCTGTTTCCATTGATCAGTGTAGGTGTGTCTGGGGAGTATGTGTATATGAACGGGATTTGGACTGATTTTCTTTCTGTGTCATACCGTGCCTAGCTACATCTCTCAAGTGTGGGTGTATTGTTTATGTTACAGTGGGTGTGTAGCTATACCTCTCCCTGAGATGGTGTGTGACAGTATGTGGTAGTGGGTGTGTTGTGACCATGTTTCTCTTGCGTATTTGTGTAAATGGTGTCTTGCAAAAAAAAAATCTTCCTGTGTATGTAACAATGTATGTAATTGTTCCTATCTTACTACTTTGGTTTATTTGTATGTGAAAGTGTTACATACTTTGTATATTTGTACATTACCATATCTCTCCTGTGATGTTGGGTGTAACTGTTTCTCTATATAATAATTCCCTTTTCCTCGTGAAGGGGTGCTCCATATGTGACCAGTGGCAGGTAGGTGCCTGTGCACAGGTTGCTTTACTTTTTGGTATGTGGTGAGTGTGGGAGCATCTTTCTGTGGGAGGGTGACCCTGTTCGATTGTCTCTGTAACATATGCATGTGTGTGTGTACGTGAGTGTATGCGTATGCTGCATGCTTCCTTTTACTCAGTGCCACAAAAACGTGTAGGTGCCTGAGGTGGGCTTGGTTGTGCCAGACAGGGTGGGGCAAAGTGTGCACAGTTATGTTGGTGGGTCCAGTGAGGTCAACTGAGATAAGGTCACAGGTAGGAACTGAGGCAGTGCAGCAGCAGGATGGTGAAAAGGCGCAGGCTTTAATTCCAAAGAGTCCTGAGTTCAATTCCCAGATCAGCTCCTGATCGGGTCAGTGATATAGCAAATTACTTAAACTCTGAGTCTCAGTTTCCACATCTGTACAATGGGGATAATCATATCTGTGGCTTACAATTTTGTGGGGATTAGGGATAACAGATGTCAACCAACTAGCCTGGCACCTAATAGTAATAAAATAATAGTAGTAGTAGTAATAATCACAATAAACCATTAAGTGCTTCCTATTACATATTTACTTCCTCTACTCCTCACCTCAGCTTTACTCTTCCAGAAGGGTCCTTACTGTTTTAGAGATGAGTAAACTGAGGTACAGAGTATAAGTAACCAGACAGCTAGTAAAGGCAGAGTACCTGCTCCGCAAATGATAACTTTATTGGAAAAGTTGGTGCTTCCTGCATCTACCACTTATGCTATTCATGAGAATGTGGGGGGTGCATTAGACGGGCAGCACTTTGTTCCCCCTTATAGGGGTCTCAATCCCAAGTCCCATCTCCCGCCCCGTCGCCCGGCAACCCAGCGGAGCTGATGGCTCCTGGGCCTGTTTTAGGGGGCTGGACAAAAGAGAGAGGCTGAGGAGGAGGAAATGCCCCACGCTCCTGGCCGCCTCTTGCCGTCCTTGATCGACACCAAAGACTCCGTAATCTCTCTCTGCCCCGAGGGCAGCAGCAGCGTTTGTGAAACAGATTTTTACAAAATGTTTTGACCCTGCTCTCCCCTCCCCGCGCAAACCCTGCCTGGCACCGTGTCACCTAATTAAATCAGCCTTCGCAGGCGTCTCCGCTCCCTGCTAATTGTGCCCTGGGCCGGCTTCCGGAGGCCGCTCTACGCCTCCCCACCGCCCCCCCCCCCCCCCCCCCCGGGACGGGGGGAACAGGGGTGTGCACTTGCTGGGGGCTGGGGGTGGGTGGGTGGGGGGCGGAGGTCCCCTAGGGGCCTCTCGTGGCGATTTCTGTGGTCCTCCCCCTGGCTATTCTGCAACCCAGGAGACTGAGGCAGCGGCTTTAGCCCCCGCCCAGCCCGGCTTCCTGCTCAAGGACGGAGGCCCAGGTCTGAAATGACCAGGGGCTTCGGGGAGGCCAGCCCGAGCGTATCCGGGTAATTGTCTCTGCCAGACGCATTGCCGAAGCAGGCGGCTCTGAAAATCCCGGATTTCTTTTCCCTGCACCGGCTGCGCGGGGCCCGCCGGAAGCCGGGCGGCTTTATTTACAGATCCTCCTGCGAGCGCGGGCGGAGACCCGGCCGGGAGGGCGCCGCCGCCGCCACCTCTGTCCAGGGTGCTGAAAGCGCGCCGCGCTGGGGGCCCTTCTGAGTTTGCCGGGATAATAACGATGACTAAAAATCATCACAGGCGACTTTTATCTTATCGAACGATTGCCGTGAGCCAGGCACTGAGCTAAGCGCTTCCAAGCTCTATATAATTTAATACTCACAGCAACCTTAGGAAGAGAAGTTTTCCCATTTTAAAGATGAGAAAGCTGAGACCTCTGGAGGTTAAAGAGCTGAAGTTGTGGATTGTCAAGGGAGACTTGCTTTATCTGTAGTGTCTGATTTCTTTTCTTCTTCTCCTCCTCTTTCTCCCCTTCTCCCTCCTCCTTCTCCTCCTCCTCCCCCTCTCCTCTTCCTTTTCTAAAGTATATTCACAGATTACTTGAAAGATAAGTTTTTAAAAATGTGAATTTTTTTCTTAATGTGTGACTAAGGTTTTTCAACGGGAAGGGAGATTCGTACACGTTTTAAAAAGAGAAAGAAAGAGAGATATAACAATCAAATATATTGTCGGGTGGACCTTGTTTGGTTCCTTATTTGAACAAGCAAATGTGAAAAAAAAGAGAGGAAAATTTGAATATGGACTGAGCATTTGATGATATTAGGGAATTACTGCCAATTTTGTTGGGTGTGATAATGACATTGTGGTTATGTTTTTTAAAAAGTCTTAAACTGTTCAATTTTTTTTCTTAAAAAAAGCTGTTAAGTGACTTACCCTTCTGTTAGCCACTCTGACAGCCCATCACTAGCAGATCTGAACATGTCTACAGCTTGGTGTGTTATGTGGGCTCATCTGCAGGTTTGTGTGGCTGTTTTTGCTTGGGCTGATATGAGTGCTCTTACTGTATCTCTGTGTATGAGACTGTGGGTGGCAAATTTTGAGTGCCTACTATGTGCCAGACTTTCTATAGTGATCTCTTGCAGCATTTTAAACTCAGAACAACCCTGGGAGCGAGGAATTGCTATTCCAGTATTGCAGATGCAGGAACTGAGGCAGAGAAAGTAATTTGCCTGTGATCTTACAGTTAGTAAAGGATAGACTAGAGCCCAGGTATTTTGACTCTGCTCCCTAATGTTCTTGGTAATTGATTAAGCCACAGTGGCCTTATTAGTATGTGTAAGATTTTTGCCTGACTTCATCTAGTGGGTGGAATTGAGAAACTGTGTATGTAGTCACAGCAGGGACCTTCTTCCTGTGATACCCTGGGATGGGAGATGCAGGGAATTACAGATCAGTGAGGAAGGAATGTTGTCTTGAAATGACCTAATCATTGGGAATGATCAGGTCCACTAAATATTTACGTGATCTGAAGAATTTTGGTGACAAAATACATCTCAATTTTATTTTAAAGTTAGAATCTTCCTCTTCATAATGATAAAACCATCCATTGAGCACCTACCAAGGCTCAGTCTTCTTATCTGTAAAGATACATAGAAACTATGTATATATAGCCAGTGTCTGAGACAAACTAAGGACTCAATAGAGAATGATCTTTGTTGTCAAGGGAAGAAGCACAATATATGCATAAAAGCCAGACTTGGAGTCAGAGCAGGGTATAATCTTGGTCTCAAAACCTACTAGCTGGGTGAGCTTGGGCAAGCAACTTAATCTTTCTGGGCCTTACTTCCCTTTTCTGTTTAGGGAAATAATCATACTTAAAGAGATTGTAAAAATTAAATGAGATAATGTATAAAATGCTTGGCATAGTGCCTAGTGCATAGTAAGTGCCCAATAAATGTTAGCAGTTATGACTTTGTGCCAAGTACTTTACATAGATTCTCTCTGAATCCTGTCACTACCCTACAAGGTATTTGATATTCCAACTCAGGCTTTTTTTTGTATTCCAAATTCACCTGGCTGCCTGTCTCTTCAAGAACTGTCTGTTTTATTTGAATGTTTCTGAGTCAGCATTGGGGATTAGCACAGGGGGCTGGAAGGGAGACTAAGAGGGAGAGACTGTGGCATAGGAGAAAGAACACTAGTGTAGGAATCATGAGATTGGAGTTGATGCCCTAGATTTGCCATTAACTAAATGCATGACCTTGGTCAAGTCACATTTTTCCTTTCAGACTTGGTTATCCTACCTGTAAGATAAGGAGGGTAGACTGGATGAGCTATGACATTTTAAGAGTGTCTGGGTAACTGAATGTCTTCAAGAGACTTGAGTAGGATGCAAAAATATGTCTGTGAATTCTGTGGGACGCTGAGAGTGTATGAAAGGGGAGTGTTGGGTGGGGTTGTAGGGTATGGAGATGTGGTTTCAACAACACAAATGGCAATGACTCAAGGGAACTTGTGACTACACTTCCTTAGGACGAAGTATAACAGTGTGAGACTGTGTAGGAGTGAATATTGGGTGATTGGATGTGTTTATATAAATGGGGGTGTGTAAGCATCAAGTTCTGTGAATGTACTGTATGAAAGGATATGGGTGTAATAGTATGAAAATTATTGCAATCAAATTATGTGAAAACAAAAGTGTATGAGTATGGTTGTAAGGGAAGTGTATGAGTTGTGGATTATATGCGAAAATCTGAGCAAGAGGTGATATAAGCGTGAGGGAGACTAATGGTGACCTGATAAGCAGAGAGGAGTGGTGGAGGGGTCTGTAAAGTAGGCACCACAGGCAGGAAGAGGCTGAGCCACAACACCCTCCTGCTTTCCTACCCTTACCCAGTCCTCTAGAGTGATCTATGGCTGACTCATACTCATTGATTTGGGTTGACCTGCTCACTGTTCCCGCCACACAGAGATGCAGACACACAGTCTTGCACTCCTCAGCCATGATGTCAGGGGCACCTGAGGAGAGTCTGGATTAACACCTGAAGTCCCACCATGGGCAAACCCAGTCTAGCCTCCCTCCTACCCTCTCCCCAACAACCTTGACCAGGAGACTTCAGAGATAGTGGCAGACTGACAATGGGTGAACATCCTTGGGGCCGGGGAGGCTGAAAAAGACCTCGTCCCTGAACTGAGGTAGCAGGGGATGATTCAGTAGGAAAACAACACTTTCGTAAGAATTTTCATGTAGGACTTCAGCTTATGAGATAGAGATTATATAGAGAACACACGCAGACATACAATCACTCTTCTGTACAAGGCTTACCTAGTCCTTCATAATCACACACACACACACACGCACACACACAGAAACTGGTCTGAAGAATTGGGGTTTTTGTTATTTTGTCTTTGAAGAAAGAGCCCATTCATTTAAACAAAGGGTAAGGACTGGTAATATAGCCTCTTTGGATAAGAATATCCAGTGGTACAATCTTTTGAGAAGGCAGTTTGACAATGCGTGCCCAACTGTAAAGTGGGTATTTTTTTATCCAATACTTCTATTTCTAAGAATTTACCCTAAGGAGATAATTGTACAAGTGTAAAAAGATCTATTCACAAATATATTCATCTCAGGGTGTTTAAAACAGTCCAAAACTTGGAACAATCTAAATGTCTATCCACAGAAGACTGGCTCAGTACATAACACAGTGGAATACAATGCAACTATTACATCAATCACATAGTTCTGTATTTGTTGAAACAGAATGGTATCTATGATACATTTTTTATGAAAATGGCAGATTAGGGCCCAGAGTGGTTAAGTTCGTGTGCTCTGCTTCAGCAGCCCAGGGTTTTTCCAGTTCCGATCCTGGGCACAGACCTAGCACCGCTCATTAAGCTGTGCTGATGTGGCGTCCCACATAGCACAACTAGAGGGACCTACAACTGGAATATACGACTATGTAATGGGAGGCTTTGAGGAGACCAAGAAAAAAAAGAAAAGAAAATGGCAGATTACAGAACAGAACATAGAGTTTGATTCTGTTTATATCATATTACACACATTTGTTTATGTTTATTTAGAGACAGAAAGATGTGTCTGGTAGGAAGGTCACTGAAATAGTGATTGTCTGACCTGTGTGGGCTTTATTTTTGGCTTTTTTCTTAGCTTTCTCCTTTATACTTTCTGTATAGTTCATAATTTTTACAATGAAAATATATCTTTTTTTTAAGATAGAAAAAGGGAAGGAAGGAAGGGAGAAGGAAAGCAAAAAGGAAGGAAGAAAAGAAGGTAGGGAGGAAAAAGAGACACTTTTTGTATATCTTCTCTGTACCAGCCTGTGTACTTAGCACAGAGGGTACAGCAATGAACGAGGCACTGATCCCCTTAGCCACTGTCCAGGATTAAAGCCCTACATCAAAGGTCTTGGGGGTGATGGTCCACTCGATGGTGACATCCCAAATGTTCTACATCCACAAACTGTGTCCTCTTCCTCCCTCTGCCTCTCCTTGCTGGATCTGTGTTCTTTTTTTGGAAGCCCCACGAGAAGATGTGGATCCCTTAGAGAGCCTGTGGGCTTGGTGCTAGGGGAAGGGAGACCACTGAGCAAGGCTGGAACAGCTGTGGAGACTCCCTTTGGGGAGGGGAACCTAGGGCAGCCTCTGTTGTTGGTGTCCTCCCCATTATAAGGGATCCCTGTGTCTAGCCTAAATAATTTTTTACTTTCTTGGTCAAAATAATCATCATGGAAATGCCTGAAATCATTCTCCTCTTGGGATGAACTTCTTAGAGCCTTGGGGATGCAAATGATTCTGGAGGCCAAGGGTTCCACCCTTCCTCACAATGGTCTCATTTCAGGAAGCTTCTGCTTGAACACTTCCAGGGCAGAAGACTCGCTCCCTCCTGAGGTGTAGGCTCTTCTATTTCAGGCAACTCTAATGATTAGAAAATTCTTTCTTAAGGATAGAGCTCAAATCTGCTGCCTGGAAGGTATGTGCCCTCTGTCCCTGCAAAGGAGACGTTCTTCAAGGATGATGGTGAAAGATAAGGTAATGTCCACTGAGAGCCCCGGGGTCAAAGGGAGATGTAAGCCAGGACAGTGCAAGAAAACAAGTGGGAACAAACCCAGCCACCACCACTGTGCCCCTCAGCTGCCACCATGCCAGCAGGTGGACCAACATGTGGGCTCAGGGATTCCCATTGTGGGAAAAGAGCTAAGCAAATCCTAGCAATGTTGGAGAGACAGGCAATATAACAGGGAAAGTGAATGGTGTCAAATCCAAGGGAAATCACTCATGAATTAAGGTGACATTAGGCTGGTCACCCATTGGGCTGGTAATCCATACTAAAAACATTTTAAAACTTCCTAATTTTTATAAGGCATTGAAAGATGTCTTTAAATTTGGCATCCTGTTTGAAGGAAGGAGGAATCCCTTATTTGACGTAATTTTACTCCGTGAAAATAATACACCTGTGGATGGAGTCCAAGCCCTTTTCCTTGGCATGTCCAATGAACATGACGTCCAATGAACATGACGTCCAATGAACATGA